>NC_142034.1:11830000-11990000 GCF_982192425.1 Myodes glareolus
TACACTAAAGTTGCAAGATCAATACATGTTTTTTAAAAAAAATGCAGCTCATATTTTCAAGAAGATTGTAATTTATTTATAGATGAAGTTCAGGTTTTGCCATCTTAAGAATTAAATATTTTAATATATTATTAAATAAGATAATTTTCCAATCATTGGATATCATTTTTTAACAAGTGTTTTGATATGGCATCCTATCGTTTCTGGAAGGAGCTTTGTTCCCCATGCAGGACACGCCCCTACACCAAACTGGGTGCAGTGTTCTTTTCTGTGTAAAAGCTTTACTGTAACTTGCTCAGCCAAAGTAAGACGGCTATATCCCATACCCTCGGGGTGGAAATATTGCAAGAGCCCAAGGTCTGGGAAGACTGAACTGAAACAGTGTCTTCTGGACAGGACAAGAGTGCTGCCCTCATTTCCTGCAGCTGTGATTACCTTCCCAAGACCTGCAGAGGATCAAACTAATCAACATTTCAACACAGATGGGGGAAGGGCCCCTCTCCCAACCCATGACCTAGACCTAGAGCTATTAGCTGTTAATGT
Source organism: Myodes glareolus (assembly GCF_982192425.1). Classification (NCBI taxonomy): domain Eukaryota; kingdom Metazoa; phylum Chordata; class Mammalia; order Rodentia; family Cricetidae; genus Myodes; species Myodes glareolus. The sequence continues at coordinate 11,830,544 of NC_142034.1, forward strand.
CTTCAGGGAAGAGGAGTCGGTTTTCTTCTGCATGTGGCCCCTGGGAAGTTGACATGTTCCAGGGAAAAGCCCCACATCTCTAAGCATGGGGCAGTACTTATTTCACTTGGATAGAGAGAAAGGGGACAGGAAGTTGAGTTGGTAGGGGAAATCCAAAAGAGGTGGAAAGGAGAAGCACTGGGGGGCAGGGGGCAGGGGGAGGGGGTGGAAAAGTGTGGATCAAGATTCCAACACATGCTTATGACTGCAGAAATCATCATCAAACTGCTGGCAAGGAATTCCACAGCATACAAAAACGATTGTATCCTAAGGGGACGCAAGGGGTTGATGACATGAAAATCGAACCACACAACGTATCGTATTAACAGTGTGGAGGGGAATCCATGAAATAAAGGAACAGGGTAGTTAGAGAAGAAGAGTGGAAAGACAAGAGTTGTTTATTCTCTGGGAGAAGACTAAATTCCCCACTCATTACAGTTTTAGGCAAGACTAACCCAGGCACAAGAAGAAACATCACAAAGGCTCAGAATTAAACCTGTTCTTTTATGTCACATTGTCTTAGTTGGGGTTTATATTGCTATAAGAGACACCATGACCGCAGCTCTTATAAAGGAGACTATGTAGTTGAGGGGCCTTGCAAACAGTTTCAGAGGTTGGGGCCATTATCTGCACAGTGGGGAGCCTGGCACCTTGCAGACAGACATGAAGCTGAAGAGGGAGCAAGAGTGGAGAAAGGATGCACACCTTTGATTTGAAGGCAACAGGAAGTGATCTCAGATACTTGGGCGTGGCTTGGGCATATATGAACCCTCAAAGCCCGCCTCCACAGTAATGAACTTCCTCCAAAAAAGACATACCTGCTAATGCCAGACCCTATGAGCTTATGGGAGCAATTGTATTCAAACTGTCACACACACCCAAGGTGAAATTTCTTCCAGGAAGTAGAAAGGAGATAATAGAGAGGTTGTGCATTTTGCAGAACATTTTGCTACTGAAAAAGCAGTCCTCTAAAAAAACATGAACGTTTTGCTAAGATGTGAAAATAGCCTTGTTCCTGGAAAGTTCTCTAAAATTTCCTGATGAGAGATGTGTATGCTTCAGAATCACTTTAGCTTCTGTTCCTAGGCAGATGGTCCTGCACTGTATAAGAAAGCTGGCTAGCTGGACTCCATGGTTTCTGCTTTAAACCCCTGCTTGACTTCTTATCCTCCCTTCTTTCAGTGATAAACTGTAACCCAGAAGTATAAGCCCAGAACTCTCTTCCCTCTTCAAAGTTGCTTTTGATCAGTGGGTTTTTTGTTTGTTTGTTTGTTTTTTACAGAAACAGAGGAGAAACTAGAACATACAGGTCCATAAAATTAACACTGTAATTTAACAATATGATCATATATAATGATTATATAGTGATTTTCAGAACTCCATTTAGTTGGGCTTGACTGTTTTTAGGTTAATTTAGTATTCTCTCTCTTAACCCTATAAATTTAGCCAAATACCAAAACACCTCTTAATCAAAATTATTTAACAATATTTATTAATGATGATATATGTTTTTGTTATTAAAAGCAAACTATTTTTCTCTCCCAGACATACTAATTAAGGCATAGCCAGTATCATAGTTTGAAAACATGCAGCTTACATCTCAGGAGGAATAGAATAAATCATGTTTCTCACCACAACTGCTCGGGATTTAAAACCAAATCAGACCTTTGCGGGTTCACGCTCACCTATTTCATAAAATGCAACTTCCTATTTTTAGAGGATAAAAGACTTTGAAATTCACAAGGCTATGGTTCAAAAGGCACCCAGCACATCAAATAACTTTAACAAACCCTGTTTGAAGAGTGGAGTGTGAAGGAAGCAGGAACATATGGATCGTGTTTCCTTTAAAATACACACAGGTTTACTAGAAAAAGAAGAATTAAACAAAAAAAAAATAGCTGACCTAGTGTAGTTCTGGTTTTTGTGAACCTAGAGCTTTTGGAAAACAGCTCATGGCAGTTAAGGATCCTACAGCCAGACTGCCTTTCCTGCAGGAGGAGAGCATTGGATTTCGGTTCAGTTCCAGTCAGTTTCTGCTGGATTATCGACGACGTCTTTGTCACAGGCACTACCTTGTAGGAAGTAAGAGAGGAAAAAGTCTAAAAGCTGGACAGGCTTGGACTTGTCTAGAAAACGTAGACCAGCTAGGAGCCTATTGTCAGCAAGTTCAGGATTCTTGGTCCTCATTCCTGGCATCCACAGCACTCTGATGTGGTCTGTGGTCATCTTAGGTCACAGCTTTAGATGATCTCCTCCCCACCCCCTTCCTTCCCATGACCGCGACTATCATACAACACCCCTCCCCACACGAAGTAAAACGGGGAGAGGGGCGGGAAAAGCGACATTTCTAAAATGGTCCTCAAGCAATTGTTATAATTGAACTCATTTAGGAAACGAGGAGGTTGATAAATCATATTCCCAGGCTTCGATTACTATGTCATTCCTGGTGACACAATGAGTCTTTTTACCTAGCATTGTGTCGTAGGAAATGACAATTCCAGACAAGGAGCTGGAGCCTGGGCTCCCTAGTGAGGCTCCGTGGCTGAGCATTAGTCAGAGGAGATCCGGATTCCGTGAGTCAGGACTTCTGACTGGGGCAGGAAGTTGTCTCAACCGCTATCCCAGGTCTCCTCGGGCTCACATACATGCAAGCTGCCACATACTACAAAATGATGCCAAGGCTGACTGGAATGCTGGGTCACAGGAGATCTCTGGGTAATGCCACCTCTTCAGTGGCAGGTCTAAGCCTCCCTAACCTGGGTTTATTAGGCACAACCTGTCTTCACTGAGATGTTAATTTTAGAGTCAGAGAAGCAGACCCTGCTCCACTTTCTTCGGTCTCTAAAATGCTTCCTTTTAAGGCTATGATCTACTTTCACTTCCACAACCACAATGCTAATTCTGAAGTCTGATTTCTTCCTGCCCCATGAAGGGACAGTTTCTGACAACCAATGTACAACCCAAGCACACCTAGTGCCTTCTCTCCCAGCATACAGTAATCTAGCTATGCAACTCATCAATCCGATTCCCCAGGAAGTGGTTCAGTATCTTGAAAGGTGAGGGAAGCCTTTGCATGTTCAGTGATGGGAAATAAGAAGAAAGAATAAAAGGGGAATTTGTATGTGATTAAAGCTGTGTTTAAATGCTGAGGCTGAACAGACCGGCCACTCTTCGCAGGGGTCTTGGCCTGAGTGATAAAGTCACACGGTTATCCATTGTTCTTGCTGTTCATGTACTGCCTCAGTCTTAGCAACCAGCCTTCTGACTTACAGGTTTTTTGCTCAGAAGTCATCAGTTGGAGGAATTGAATGGCTTACTGCATCTTTTAAGGTTATGGTGTATCTTACAGCTTATTATTGTTTATCTCAGATCAGTTTAAGACCTCAATTTTTCTCGTTAGTTAGCTTTGTCTTGCTCATTCCTAGTCTGTAATTTCTTTCTTAGGGAACGCATCATCAGATTCCTGTACCTTCAGACCCACCTTTGGGACTTTGCATGTGCAGTTCCCAGTGTTTGCCATGCTTTTTTGCTTGATGCATTGATAGCAAACGTTTGCTTCCACTTGCCTCCTTGTGCATTAAGCATTTAACAAACTCAGCTTCCCCTTTTCCTCAAGCCCTGACTCTCCTCTTTCCTTTCCTGGAATTCCCTTAATAGATGTTTCACTTCATGACATTCTGTTTGTTATATGTGCTGGACATGTGTGCTATAATGCTGACCTGTCTGACAAAATGTGCCCATTGCTGTGGTATTGGCATGGCTGTCATGGGATTAAGCAACTGTTTTCTGATTGTATTTAAGTCTGGATCCACAGTAGAGATTTTATGCCTAGCTTGTAAACCTGATCAACAGTTCATGACTAGGACTATTGTAGGCCCTAGGTTGAAATTTAAATTGTTGGTGCATAGTCAGAGTGTCAAACTACCTTTAAAAATATGTTCTTACCCATAGAATTGATCTACATTCAGTTAGGACAGAGAGGTTTCTTTCTGCAGTGAATAACAGTTAATGCAGAGACATATCTATCCAAAATGCCAAGTATCTGTAATTATGCATGCTCATCTGTGGATGAATGACATAAATTAACACCCCCCTCCCACCCAAGGCTCAGGAAACATCTTGGAAGAGTGGACAGAAGGAATGTGGAAGCTGGTGGATGAGGAGAAAAACGCTGAAATGCTAACGTCTCAATGTGGTGTGTTTGTAGTACACACCAATTCACAGCAGCTGTGGATATGTGCATAAGACCCGCACAATATCAAAAGTCAGGCAAATCTCCAATACAAACAAGGGCGGAGCTCCCAAGACCCTACCCTTGGTGATGAGCTACTGAACATTTGATGGATGCTTAGCAAGAGTTACTCTCCTTGCAGGATGCATATAATCCTCGGTGGATAGCCTCCCCAGTCACGTGCCTATGGGCAACATCAACTAGACCATTCTGTTTTAGAATTAGAACCGGATAATGAGACAAATTAAGAAGTTAGATGACCAGTGAAGTAGCAAATTAATATGTTTTTTGAACTTTTAAGTTTACGGAGGGTGTACTCCATATGCTAAACCATCGGTAAAGACATTTAATCTTACCCAAATCAGCCCATGTACAAGTAGCATGTGCTGGGAAGAGTGTTCTGTTTATCAATGATATGACAGAGTAAACTTTTAATGCTTTGTTGAAAAACCAAGAGAATGAAGCACAAATATAAAATTATAAATGTAAACACTAATCGTTAATGCTTATTGCAGAATTTCTTCCATAAGCGGCTCTCCTTAAGGCAAGTCCTTAAACAAACCTTTCATGTTTTGTTGCTTTCAGGTCGTTGAAATGACATTTTCCTTAAGTAGAATCGTTGTCGCTCACCCCTACAGGGAAGAGATTATCTCATCACGTCAGCTGCGTTGTACGCTTAATGCAGATGGAGCTCCAGGACCTGCAGGCCGTTTGCAAGAGAGCAGGCAAACGAGCAGCAGCCTCTAAGCTGTAGCTCGGAGCTTTAAGAATGGATCATGTCTCAGCTTAATTCCTTCTCGCACACTTTCATGCAGACTGCGTCAGTACAGGACGAGCTAGTGGCATGCCTTTAATCTCAGAACACATCTTGGACTTTATATACCCTCAAGTAACTATTGTTAATAATGGTAATATAAAAGAAAAAGCAGGAGGACTCTAGCCCTGGGCTGTAACATAACAACAGCTCCCCACCATGCCATGTGGCTGGCCGGGGCAGGTCTCAACTAGGAGAAACCTGGGGAATCTAGCTCCACTGTGACATAGCAACAGCAACAACTCCTTGCCGTGCCCTGGGGCTGGGGAAGGGGGCAGGACTCACGGGGGCTCAGGGACTCTAGGCAGTGGCCGAGACATAGTAACAGCACCATGCCATGCCATGTGGCCGAGGAATGGGCTGAAGTAAATGCCCTGCTGCCATCCAGGTCCAGATGTCTGTGTCTGGACTGCTGCCAAGGGCCATGATCTGGTCCGTGACCCTGATGAGGACAGAGGATAGGGCTGTACAAATTCAGCACTGCCCATCACTGGCTGAAGCACTCAGGAGAGAGATAGGGCCTTGGCAGTACAGTAGAGCTGACCCTGTTAGCAGGGGCATAGAAGAACTGACCATGAGGGCTGAAGAATGTGAGAGCAGGTCATGCCCCTCTTGTCTGCCATGTGGCAGCATGGGTGAGGGCAAAATGCCCCCCTTCCTTCACTCCTCAACACCTGCAGCAGGTGGGGACCTGACCCATCCCCACACCAGCTTCAGCACCCCAGAGAACAGCACCCTGGACCTCACCTGGGTAGCACAGGAGAGTTGACTCTGTGGACAGGAGCGTGGATGAACCAGCCCTGAGGGCGTGAGAGGGACATAGATAGTTTATGGGGATGAGGGAAAGATGCCCTCCTCCTTACCCCATCACCTCCCGCTGACCCCTTTACCAGCTACAACCCTTCGGAAAGCAGGCCTTGCACCACATTTGAGCAGCACAGAGGAGCTAACCCCTGAGAACATGAGCATGGAAACCCTCACCCCACTCCTCATCTGCTATAAGATAGCACTGGGGGGCTAGTCGCCCCATCACCAACCCCTCAGCAAGGTGGGAGAGCTGGCTCTGAGGTCATAGTGTGGAAGAGCTACCCTGGCCCCCACTAACTTCAACACTCGGGGTAACAGGTCCTGCACTTTGCCTGGGCAGCACAAGAGAGGCAACCCTGTTGGTGGAGGCATAGGAAAGATGTTCCCACTACTGGTCTGACATGCGGTAGGGTGGGTGGGGGAGAGATGGCACCCTTACTCCTTACCCCTCCCAACCTGTGACAGCCAGTGTTGACTTCCCCTTATTACCATCCATGGCACTCAGGGAAGTTGGCCCTGTCCCTTGCCTGGGCAGCACAGAAGAGATGACCCTGTTGGCAGTAGTCTGGGTGAGATAGCTCTGAAGGAGTCAGACTGGTAAAGCTGGCCACACCCCCTCTCCTCTGCACTGTGGTGGTGAAGGCCAGAGAAAGGTGCTCCCCTACTTTGACCCAGCCACCCACGGTAGGTGAGGGAGCTGACCCCCCCCCATACTAACTACAGCCCATGGACCCTGCACCTTGCCTGGGTAGAGAGCCAACGCTGTTTGCAGAGCGTTGGGTGAGCCAGCCCCAAAGTTGTGACCTTGGGAGAACTGTCCCCAATACTCCTCTGTCTTGTGGTGGCAGGGGTGGGGGAGAAATGCCCTACCTCTCCCCATCAATGCTTGAGGCAGGTGGAAGAGTTGGCCCTGGGGTTATAAGAGCAAGAGACCTGTCCCGGCCCCTACCAGCTGGAACAGGATGTCTAGGAAGAGTCTCAGTGAGGGAAATGCATAATAATAATAATAATAGTAATAATAATAATAATAAATAAAAAGCATGCAATATATATATGCATACACACAAAACATCCTTTTTTCCATTTATAGATGGAGATATGATTTCATACAGAGACTTGGCCCAAAGTCAGAGCTCTCTCTTATGGTACGACTGTCTAAACCTGGTCCTCCTAGTTTCGTAGTTTGTGTCTATACCATGATAATACACTGTACTCATTATTTTAGAAATAAAATTATTAGCTCATTAACGTTTAAACAAATTAGTCTTATAAGTTTTATGTTCCTTAAAATTTTTATTACACATCAGCACAAGTTTAACTGAGCCAAATCTACTCACTCACTTCAGCTAACTTTGTTTCTGCCACTGATATGTTATTAATTTTGGATACCATTACATGTGCTTTTGTTATTGACAGTGGTAAAATTTCTGAGAAACAAAAATACACTCTTAAAAATACATTTAGCAATATGGTAACATGGACACATCTTCCCACAATGTTTGTAATTTCATGGGTTGTACCTACAAACAGTTATAACCTTGGTCTTTCCACTCTGACGAGTCCTGTTAGTTGGTGTCTGAGTGACCATAGGCATTTTGATCACCCAAGTAAGAAGACTAAATCAAACTATGTTTATGTGGCTTGGTGGCTCGCTACAAACGCTTTTCAAATGTGTCAATATATAATTAACTGCTTGTATATTCTGCCAGAGGATGGGCTCTGAGAAAATCCCTACCTTTGTGCTGCTGATCACACAATAGTATCCCATGAGGGAAGAGGACGCTGTGTTTAGAGGGGCAGAGTCAAAAGACAGGCTTTCCAAATTACATAACTCACACAAGGAAGGAGAATTTGAGGACATAAAGCAAGTCCAAGATGCATGTGCTTTATCAACAATCGGTTAGAAACCTGGAATAAAGCTCCAAACAACCAGTTATTAAGCATCTTGTTTCCCAGACAGACCGCAACTCACTGGCAACTTCTTTCACCTGATGTGGTAATGAATGGATGGGAAAGAACAGGCCGCGAGATTATTTCGAAAAGTTGTTGGAAACTAATGGAAGCATCAAAGGCTAGATTAGCTCAAATCCTCAAGCAGAGCTGGCAAACAATGATGTGTTTTTTATGTGAGGGAACCTACCTGTCTGGGCAATAGAGGACAAGGTTGGGCACTGGTGGAATGACTCCTATGCGGACTATTGAGGCTGAATGGGCTTTCCGGAAAGCCACACAAACTAACTCAACAGAAGATCAAAGAAACCCAAACACATGAAGGCATAGTGCGTCACTTGAGTGCTGGAGATGGCTTTCACTCACCCATGATTCATAGGAGACAGGAATCCTTCGGGAAAACACAAACGAGGTGTCAGGTTTTTAATGTGTTGGAGTAGAAAATTATAAAACTTCGTTTAAAGCATTTGAAATGATTTGAGTTTCACTACAGAAACAAACAAGACTCATTAAGGCTGTCCTGAAAAACCTGGAGATGGTTTCCAGGTACTTAGGATAAAAGATCCTATACCCATGAGTTCGTCGCTCACCTTTTTCTTAACATGATCATTAAATGTTGACGATCTGTGAGGATGGAGATTAAGCAGCTCTGCTCCAACTCAGATCAAACTGCAATGCATGAAGACCAGAGAGAAAAATGTTCACCGTTGTCTAAATCAAGGGTGCAGCCCAGCCCTGTCCAACTTCGACTTATACTATATGAAGAAGCTCTTTCCTCATACTATCTTTCAAAAAAAACAGGTACACCTCTCAGAGAAGTGACATTATATCCCAATGTCCAAAGCTCTTAATTCTAAATAAAATTAAAATTTAAAGAAAAAGAAATAGATAACTAATAATCAAAAAAATTAATCAAAAGAAGAGCTGAGATTTTCCATATAGTAAAATTTGTAGGTAAGGATATCAAATAATTATAACTTGTAGAAAAATGTAATACAATTATAGCAAAATGGAGGAAATGGTGTTCAAAATAAGTAGTTAAGAAGAAGAAGAATTGAAGAAATAACTTGAATCTGTAAAAAAAATGTTTCTAGAAATGAATTTTAAAGAGCAATATCTGAACCCCTAAAAAAAGAACACAATAGTACTGTCTGGACAACTTAAAAACAGTAACAAAAGATTAATGAACTCAAAAATTTGAAGATTCCTTTCTTTCTAGCTAAATATCCACACTGAAGAATAGAAGCAGAGGCAAGAGAGAAAACCTAAAAACAACAAATGTTTACATAGAAGACATTTAAGTTTTATCATGTTAAACTCTAATTTCTAAAAGTGAATTCAGATAATTTAGGAAGAATTTTAAGAAATACTGATGAACTTATTTTGAAATTAATAAAAGATTACAGATTCATAAATTCAACTAACCTTTCTCTCTGTCTCTCTCTCTCTTCTCTCTTTCTCTCTTTCTCTCTCTCTCTCACACACAACACATATGAGAGAGAGTCCACTAGGTAAACTTATTTTAAAAAGCAAAGACAAGTTGTGCCTGGTATACAGATCTAAAATTTTGGCTATTTAGGATACCATGGCAGGAGACCAGAGATTGAGTTTAAGAAAAAGTAAGAAGAAAGAGAGAGAGAGAGAGAGAGAGAGAGAGGCAAAAAAGGAGGGAGGGAGGGAGGAAACCTTGAAGGTAAAAGAAAAGACTAGAGAAGTATGTTCAAGAGAGAATCCTTGTCTAGGATTGGGAGGGAGAGCTCAGTACAATTCCCATACTTCATTTTAAAAAATAAAAATTGATCAAACAGTGGTGGCACACTCCTTTAATCCTAGGCCTTGGGAGACAGAGGGAGTCCGGTCTCTCAGTTCAAGGCCAGCCTGGTCTACAGAAAGAGTTCCAGGACTGCTTGAGATATACAGAGAAACCTTGCTTAGATAACAACAACAACATAATAATAATAGTCAGCAAGGTGACTCAGCAGCTAAAAGTGTTTACCACGCAAGCCTGACAACTGGAATTTAATTCTTAAAACCCACATAAAGATGAAAAGAGTGATTTGACTTCACTAAAGTTATTCTCTAACCTCCGTATACCCACCTTGGCACATACATACCCACATTCATCATGCAATTCATATACAAAATAACAAATGAAATTCTTCATGCTTTTTAAAGAAAATTTAAAAAGAAATGAAAAAATTCAAAGAAATAACTACAATTGGCTATAGAGAAGGGAAAAAAGCCTCTACCAGTCAGAGAGCATTCACAAATCATTCATAAAATGGTAAAAGAAAAAAACTACATGCACAAATTTTCCTATGATGTGAAAATCTAATGCATAAGATTTTGAGATAAACAACAGCTAAGAAATACATTGACTGTAACCCACATCATAACATATACTAAAGGAAGCAACTCAAACCAAAGGAAAATGACTCAAAGCACAGGACAAGAACAGCAACAACAAAGAATGAAGAACACAAGCAAATGTGACCGTTTGGATAAGTAGAAGGGAGCAGTGACTGTTTGAAGCAAAAATAATGTTGGTTTCTGAGAAAAATAGGGAGAAGCAAAATTAACACAGCAGGAGAAGGCAGAATGCACTGCTTTGCATCACATAGATAATTCAAGTGAGTAATAACTTGTCTTGCCAGTATATACTTCATCATAAAAGCTAGGAAGGGAAGAGGAGAAGGATGAGTGAGAAAAGGGGTGAGAAATGGTGCAAGGGGAAGGGAGAAAATTGTTGATTTGTTATGAATTGGGACTCAATCTGAACCATATGTAGCCCTACATTAGCTCACACGCTCCTGATAAAATTACCAATTTTGTCTTCAATTCTGTCTGCTTCTCAGTATTTCCATGACCTTGTGTTTGCTGATCTCATGCATTATTTATTTGGTCCATGTCACCCAAAAAGATAAGCGATTTTGACTGAAGCACTGGTCTCAATACTCAGTCACTAAGACGTGAAAAGATAAGAGAGTTAATTGGTTCTAATTATCAGATTATACTAATCATAAAAAAGCAGTTTAACTTTTTAAATATATGTCAACAGCTTTTCATAACTTGTGGTAATTTGGAAATAATAAATTTTTTTCACTTTTTTAAAAAAAAAATAGAATCTCATGTAACCCAGGCTAGCTTCAAACTAGGTATATAGCTAAGAATGACTTGAGTTTCTGCTCCTCCTGCCTCCACATTCTCAGTGCCAGAATTCAAGGCTTCTTCAAGTTTCAAGGGATGGTACCCAAGGTTCCATGCATGCCAAGCAAGCACTCTATCTAATAATTTACAACCTGACTCCTATTTTTTTTTTTCATCCTTAAGGTTCCCGAAAACATTTGGTAACTAAAAGAAGTTACATGTGGCCTTGGATTTCAGAGTAATGGCCAGGGTTTCAAGTTCTTGAAATCTGGCTGCTTCCAAGCTGTAGCCTCACAGTGAGTGATGGAATTCCTCATCTCACACTGTATGTGGAGACACAATGGACTCGACTCCATAAGACGGTCAGGAGAATTGACTGAGATTATTTGAATCACTCAGCACACACACACACACACACACACACACACACACACACACACACACACACACTTTTTAAATATTGATCATTGTATTGGTCTCTGGAACATTATTATTTTTCTATCAGTTCCAACATAGAAAGGCTTTGACTTTACTGGTAAATGCATTTAAAATTTTTAAAGTGCATTATTTTCTCTTAATTCTCACTGGCTGAGACTTCTGCTTCTATTAGAAGGGTTTGAGTCACATCCTCAGACACTTAGTCTTTACCCAATTTAATTACTCACTGGAAAATATCTGAGGTTCCTTATTGGCACCAATAATATGCAAGCTTACTGCTTTGTTATATAAATATCAGATATGATTCATTAAAAGTGTGTTTGAGCCAAACTACTGAAAACGCATGCAGCATGTGTCTCATTTCTTCGTGTGTGTGTGTGTGTCTGCACGCTTGTGTGTGCACGTGTGTACATATGTATGCATACATGTGAGTGGAGGACAGAGGTTGACAACTAGTATCTTCCATAACCATGTTCCACTTTAGTTTTTGAGAAAGGATCTCTCACTGAATCCGGAACTCAATGACTGGCTAGACTGACTGGCCAGCAAGCTCTAGGGCTCCTCCTGTTTCTGCCTCCTCAAGGCTGAACTTACCAGTTCATGCCCCTGCACCCAGCTTTTTATGGGGTGTCAAGGATCCCCATACAGATCCTTAGACTTTCATTGCAAGCATTACGATGACAGCATCATCCCATCTCCCCAGGCCCAATGGTAAATTATTTTTTTAAAAGGATCATAGGACAAAAGAGCTACTCAGTGAAGGAATGTAGGCTGAATACACGAAGACCTGGTTCAATTATCAGCGCCAAAGGGGACACAAAAGAGGATCAAACTGGTGTTTGGTATGAATGCCATGAGCATTCCTCATGTTGCTTTCTGATGTTAGGGTTTTTTAAAATGATGTCATTGGAACTCGCCTGGCACAAACAAGTGTTATCAACATTTGATGATGAAGAGATGCATATAGCTTTATATATAAACAACCAACTTGCAGAACTTAATTCTACTGCTTGATTACAAAGGTCAAGTAGAGGTCAAGAAATAAGAGAAAGGAAGGAGAAAAGGTTTATCAGTTCAAAGTAGAGTTCATTGTCAATGAGAGATGTGATGGGAAGAAATGGAAAATTCACCTGAATTTAACAACGGCCACCGTAAATAGGAAGTCCAAATACCAAGGAGTCTCTAGATGTTTTTTAGAGCCCTGATCATAAGTCCTTGAGACCTCGTATAAATTAAGACCAGAAGTCCTTGAGACAGTTATAAATTAAGAAAGGGGAAAGAGAAGTCAGAATGGACTCCAAGAATATTTGAAATTTCACAGTGGAGTGTAGAATGCCATCCCTTGTTGTTAGCAACATATAAAGGACCCAAAGCAGCTCAATCAGGGGAGCAAATTATAAGACAGTGGGTACATTGGCTCAGACCCATTAGCACAAGACACTCATTATATGAACACCCTGTAAACCTTTGAACATGCCTTAAATCTCTCAGATGCTTAATGTAATACGACGTAAGTGTGAAGGTCAATAAAATTATTAGTTATTTGCATATCAAGAAGATATACTCTGTCCGTCAGTGCAAACATGTAAAGGTTGTCAATGAAGGTTGCCCTGTCTTATGTGATGCACAAACATCCCGTCACCAGCAAATCCTAGCCCCACCCTTGATCCATAGCAAGAGTTTCCAGAAAAGCCTGCCGGCAATCAGGACCTATGGAGCTGAATTTCTCACCGGTTCGAGTGCTAGTCACTACTTGTAGCAGGTGTATTTGAAGGATGAGGATTGTATAACAGCAGGCTGAGGCTCCAAAGTCTGATAATAGCTTTTGACATTTAGAGATTTTGTCCTTCAAAACTCTTGGATAGATGAACTGCTCCCCTGTATTTTCTGTTGCTATGGCTACTGCAGATTTTAAGGTATTAGTGTCAGTTGATCTCTTCGGTTCCTCTTTATTTTGACACCTTTCTAAATACTCAATGACTCTTTGTTCTTCAGCCTCAAATTTTTATCTTGCAGTCTCACAATGGTCTCCCAAGTAGGATCCTTGCACTACAGGTTTTATGTAAATGAACAGGCACTTAGAACTACTATTTTGAAATATTTCTCTCCCTCCTGGTATTAAGTATATAATGTAGACATTAGTATTCACATCAGAGAGTTCCCACTCATCTAGGAAATAGGAGTTTCTCAAATAAATGGGAGGTGATCTGCCACCAATGAGGAAGGGCCAGTGACAACCTTTATTTCTTTTCATCTTAGTGTTCCATCATCATCTGCTTGCTTCTGGGTCATTTCAATGCTACGTTCTATTTTCTGATTTTCAGTAAACCAACTTTCAATAATGGACCAGCAGAATATGAAATCCAAAATAAGTTCTTCTTTAGAATGTGTATTGCCCCTGCAAACAGAAGAAAATAACAATAATGAAAATGCCAGAGACAAAACAGGACAGCACAGGATCAGAATGTGAGCCCCAAAGCCAGACTCTCCAGTTTCAATCTCGTGACACAGTGACATCCTAAATAAGTGTCTTAATCTCGCTGTGTATCTGCCTCTCCTTGTCACATAGGAATGTGATGTGAAAGTCCCATCCCTGAGGCAGTGCTGTGAGAAGTACATTAAATAAACAAAGCCCACAGACAGAGTTAAAACCTCAAAGGGGGGGAGGTTACATTAGCATCTTTCTAATAAAGGCAAGAGCAGCTAGAATCTAATGAGGTCTTATCACTTAAATCTATGATGATGACTCAGCCAGGAAAGCATTTTTTTTTTCCTGGGCAAGAGTGAGGATCTGAGTTGTATTTCCAGAACCACATAAAAATATAGGCATGGTGGCACAAGTTGCACACTCAGTACTAGAGGTGTAAAAAGTGACTATGTAGTTTCAAGGCCAGTGAGATACCCTGTCTCAAAAAAAAAAAAAAAACAAGGTGGAGCCAGGCAATGGTGGCACTCAGCCTTTATTTGCAGAACTTGGGAGGCAGAGACAGCCAGATCTCTGTGAGTTCCAGATCTGGTCTACAGAGTGAGTTCAGGATAGGCTCCAAAGCTACAGACAAGCCTTGCCTTGAAACAACAACTACAACACACACACACACACACACACACACACACACACACACACACATAATCCAAAGTAGATAGCATCATGAGATTTATTTCTTTTTTGCCTCCAGATACACATACATACCTATGTGTGCACACATTCATAAACAAATAAGTAAATCAAAATAATAAATTTATGGAGATTCAGTCTGATATGGGTTCTCTTATTCTACCATTAACAATAAGCCCCTCACTAAGACTTCCTGAATTATGTAATGTAGATAATAATAGTGTGTGTGTATGTATGTGAGTGTGTGTATATGTGTGTGAAAAGAAAAAAGTAACATGAATCATATAGAATAGGAAACAAGCCTGCAATTATCTCTGTAGTTCCAACATTGTGCAAGTCAAAACCCAAAATGTACCAAATCTCACTGAACTTGAAAACATGTGTTGAGAGACCTGATTTAAACATTTGAATTTAATAGCAAAGGATAAAGCCATTTAAAGGAAAGAATAAAAGTCATATTCTGTAGAAATACAGTTATTTTTAACTATCTCAAAACAGATAAAATATCATAGAAGGTATTTTTGACAGAAAATTCCTTGGGCACACACAGAAAATCTCTACTGATGATTTGAGAGAAAGTTGTGAGATTCCTGTCAACAGGATTCCCCATGGAAAGAATGAAGGGTAAAAACCCTTTAACACATCTTTGCTAAAAATGTCCTCGATAGGGTATACTTCAATAATGAGACACATTTTTTAAACCAATTAAAGGCAGGATGTCCTAGAGAAAGCATGCTGATAATGATAAATGATTACTTAATTTAAGAAGGAAGTGTCTTAGAGAGCACTGAATAAAAGAAAACAGTGAAGAGCAGGATGCTGGGACAGGGTGAAGGCCCCATTGTAGACTGGCGGAGAAGGGGCACCATCTAAAACACAATCACAAAGAAACAGCAGTCAAAGCACAGTGACCACATGGTGAATCATACCCAGCCATGATTCCAGTTCCAGGGGATCTGGCCTCCTCTTGTGACATATACAGGTACCAGGCATGCAAGTGACGCACATAATATACACAGGAAAAATATACATATACATAAAATAAAAATAATTAAACCTAATAAAAAATTTAGACCTCTCATATATATAAATATATACATAAAATATGGACAAATTCATATATGTGTAAATGCATATATACACACTGGTATCCATATATACATATTTACATATACACTATATATACATGTGTGTAGACATATATACACATCTAAATGTACACATATGTACATAAATGTATAATAAAGCACTTTGTGTCTAGCTAGTTTTATTTCTTCTTTGGGTCACTCATTAGGAACATTTTCAAAACCATGAAATAGCTCAATTGGTGCATTCATTGAAAAGTGGGCATTTTTCGAACCCTTCATAAAGATTTAGGAATACTACTATATGTTTAAAATGAGTAGAAATTGATTAATATATATTCTCCAGTGATTAGAGAAAAGGAAATGAATAAAGGGTCTAACACTTAAAACACTGCACTCACTGATTGCAATATTGCATACATCATTTAAGTGGCTTTTCACTGTAATACCACACAACAATAGGTATTATTTTACCTACTGAGTCATGAAACTAGACCTTGGACTTCCCACAGGGTAGGGAACCCTGACTGCTCTTTGGACTGGAGGGGGGGGGGGAGGGGAAGGGAGGAAGGGGGAGGGAAATGGGAGGAGGGGAAAAGGTGAAATTTTTTAATAATAATAATAATAATAATAACAATAAAAAACCTAAAAAGGAAAGTAACTAAGACATATTGAGATTGCACTAGAGAACAAACCAAAAGCCACTACTTGTCTAGATTTGTTGTTTGTTTGCATTTTTCAAGACAAGGTTTCTCTGTGTAGCCCTGGCTGTCCTGGAACTCACTCTGTAGACCAGACTGACCTCAGCCTCACAGAGATCTGCCTGCCTCTGCTTCTGAAGTGCTGGGATGAAAGGCCTGCACTAATCCTGCCCAGCATGTCTAGACTTTTTACAACCAACTTATTTCTAATGTCAAGGCCATAGATATAGACTCTTTATTAAGAACCATGATCAAGATTACTAAATAAAGCATTTCTTAAACTAAAGCATACATCCTCGGGCCTAACCAACAATATTTCAGAAAGTATCGATATTACATTCTAGCAAGTTCCTCTGGGTCTACTTCACAGATTCAACTTGGAGATCGAAGAAAACAAATTTATTAGGTCTGAACACAAAACTCAAAAGCAAGAAGATGACAAGGATTGGAAGCTATGATGTGATTTTTAAAAAATTCTGACAAAATGGTTTAAAGAAGATAGGGGATTGTCTATATTCTCTGGCTTCTCAGTTACAAGATGAGGTAGTTCACAATGAGCTAAAGAGCTGAGGTGTGTCCATTAGTAAGTTTCATTTTGTGTCATTAATTTTTCTCTGAGAAGATGCCCGAGACCATTTTGAACAGTAGAACTGTCATATAAGAGGACCTGAAGCCTTCCAGATTCCCAATAAGAGGTAAAGAAACAGCTATCCAGAGACACAGGAAACAGGTTATGAAGGAATTTGCTTCCTTTTACTTGTGACAACCTATCTTAGAAAATCAATTTAAAGCACTTGAGGATAGACAGAATATTATACTGTGAGGTGTATAAGGCACCGTAGACTATTTGTCTCAAGGTGGCCAGGAAGCAGATAGACAAGGGAGGGCTAAGGGAACTGGAGTATAAGAGATAGCCCAAGGATTTGTTGCCAAGTAAGGTCCTACTTCCTACTCTCCATCACCTCCCAATAGCTCATCAAATGATGAACCTATCAAGTGGTTAATCCATTAATACAAGTAAAAAAACCTCATGATCCAATCATCATCCCAAAGGCCCATTGCTGAACACTGTTGTTTTGGGAACAACACTTTCAGCACATGAACTTATGAGGTGCATCTCATATTCAAACCAAAACAGATGAAGAGCTTAAAAACTTGTTGGCACTAAAGAATTGCCAAAATATTACTTCTCTTGCTCCTATAGAGGAAGAAACTCAAGCCCAGTCTCACGGAAGATGTGGGCTGAAAGAGAGCAGAATTGGGGACATCAAGTTAATGTAACATGGTAGTGAGCTATGAGGAACTGACTAGACTTTACAAACACCTAACTTTACTAACAATCATTTATATATGTTATTGATATATGTGTATGTGCAAACTCATTGATATTCATACATTGACATGCATTTCCTAAAATAACTACACTGATAAGAAACAGATTCAATAAAATGTTATAAATTTGGCAATAGTACACAGAAATTAGTATAATTAAATTAACCTATTCTATTCAAACACTGTGAATGTAGGATACCAAGTTTAAGTTTTGCTAATGTGGTCCTGGCTTTATTAGTGAGATGTCTCATTGGGGACTGTTGAAAAATTTTATATAAAGAGATAGAGCCCCTTTGGTGGCTAAGATATCAAAAAAATCTCACCTCCAACATAATTTAACAAACGATAGCCCAGTAAAAATCATCAGACAAATCTATCTGGCTACCTGAATTTATTAAACTATTGCTACTGGTAATGTTTGGAGTAAAACATTTTCTTCCGAAATGAATAATTAACTGTGCAGCACCTTAATTAAATTAAGAAATTTCTTGGTGGGAGGGTGATGATAACCTTTAAAGTCAGCTTCTCCAAATTAATTCACTTTCTCCAGTTTACATCTCTGAAGGCAGACAGAAAAAAAAGGAACAAGAAAGTCAAAACAAATGATAAGATGTCAACAACAAGCAGCACTTGTCATGGTGGTAATAACTCTGATCCCAGCACTTGGAAAGCAAAGGTAGGTGGATCTCTGTGAGTCAGAGAATGCCCTTATCTGTATAATGAGTTTCAGACAAACCAGGTTAAATAAGGAGACTCTGACTCGTAAAAGGTGGAGGGGTGAAGTTGAGAAATATTATTTTCAGGTGTGTGGCAAGCCATGGAGTAGGAAGTAAAGAAAGGTATATAGAAGTAGAGAAGAAGTAGAGAAAAACCCAGAGGCAAACGGTAGTTGGGATAATTTAAGAAAAGCTGGCAAGAAACAAGCCAAGTTAATGCCAGGCATTCAAAATTAAAAATAAGCTTCTACGTGTGATTTAATTGGGAGTTGGGTGGTGAGCCCCCAAGAGTCCAAAGAACTTAACATCATTCAATAGGGTAGGAAATGGGAAAACAATATTTTATTCATTCATGTTCAGGAAGAAAGAAGATGACTTTAAAACCAAAACTCTATCAACTGTATTCTTTTTTTATTAAAAAATTATAGTCTGCCATTAGCATAGTGATAGAAATTCATTTACCTTTACTCATCAGAATGTTTTATATGAACTGAGGGTTTTTGGTTTTGGTGTTTTGTTTTGTTTTGTTTTGTTTTTGGTGACCAAAGACACTTACTGGTCATTCCTTCTGAAACAGAAAGTCATGGCTTATCAAGAGCATGCACTAATTCAAAAGGCAGTTGAAAAATACTTCAAAAATATTATCTCATAGACTGGAGTGCGGCTGGAGCGATTCAGTCTCTTGGAAAGTCTGTTTTTCAAAATTGGCTTCTGCCTGAAGATTCACCCTGACATCTGAGGTCTACCTGGACCAAATGATCTCACTTTCACCATCCATGCTGGTACCAATGGACTTTTTTTCTGATAAGGAAAGATAAAATAGAAAAAGATCAAAGTTTCAAAAATGATCCAGGAAAGTTACAAAGAGGAGGCTGTGGCCAGAAGTTTCCAAGAAATGTTGGAGAAATGTGCATGTTTTGGAATGTAGTCAGACTCTTCAGTCAGATTTCAAAGGTAAAGAGTAGAGCTTTCTAATTCATCAAAAGTGGAAGGGAATGGCTGGGCTTCTCTCGACACTTATGGGTCCAGATTTCATGCTCAAACCTGATTCACATTTACCAAGAGAGTACCACTCCTCCTACAACACCCAAAGGTATCCAATTGAAACTCCTTGTTAGTTTTTCCACAAGCTGATTTACATGCTCTATTGTTCAATAAAACTCAGCTGACAGTTTCATGTCAAGAAATTCACAGCGACCAACCTTTCCCCTAAAGTATCAGAACAGAGATGAATCAATAGCCTCATCCCAGCCACTCCTTTCAGCTGGATGAGGCAGACTGCAGAGGTCAACATCAAACTCCATCCATATGGAAGCCAGAAACACAGAGATGTGAACCCACAAGAACGTAAGCACATCCGGGTCCAGTAGATGTTAGACTGTCTACAGTAGTACCTGGATCCTACCAGTCACCCAGCAATATTGCCACATGAATTGACTAATCCCAAAGGTATACTGAAGTAAAACTGCATCCAGCTTGTTTTTTCAAACTTCACCACTTCATAACATTTCAGCTCTGGTGGGACCCTGAGTACTCTGGACTCCTCTGCTTTCTCCCAAATGTAAACCTTTCTTTCTTGTACTTCCTTCTGTGCTCAACTGGTGTGGGAGGTCCTTTTGTCTGTGTGTTGCTTCTATTGGTTAATGAATAAAGAAACTACTTTGGACTTATAACAAAGCAAAACTTAGGTAGGAAGGGAAAACTAAGCTAAATGCTGGGAGGAAGAAAGGCAGGGAGACACCATGGAACTGCCACTGAAGATAGGCATGCTAAAACTTTGCTGGTAGGCCACGACCTCGGGATGATATACAGTTTAATAGAAATGGGTTAAATTAAGATGTAAGAGTTAGCCAATAAAAAACGAGAACTAATGGACCAAGCAGTAATTTAATTAATATGGTTTCTGTGTGATTATTTTGTAGCTAACCTAGCCAGGCGGCTGGAAACCAACCAGAAGGCCCTCCTCCTACACTCAACTTTAACCTGTAACTCTCTTTACTTTTTTCATACCACCAAGCAACAAAGATACTCAAAAAAAAAAAAAAAGAACAAGGCAATGGACACCACCCAAGACGATGTTAATGAACAGAGCAAGAAAGTCCTCAGCTCAGATAAAAGCCTGATGCATACCTTGGGCTGCAAGGTCTTCACTGTGTATACAAGGTTTTCTGCTCTTGTAGAAACACAATAATTTTATTACATAAAACAAAAAATTTTAATCCTTTCCTATTATCACTTCTCTGCATGGAAGGATCATATTAGTATATCTTTGGATTATATTATGTTTAAACATTTGATTTTTAAAATTCTTTTTGAGTCACTGACTTAAATTTCATATAAAGTTCTTAAATGAGTTTGGGGTTGGGATTAAGACAGAAATTCCAATAATATATGAAGCTGACCTCAGTACAGTTCTGCTATGTGGTTACTATGTGTTTATATGAAGCACCATTGACAATTATAAAATCAAAATGTCAGTCAACTCTGGAATGCATTTAAGATGTTATGAGTTCTGCAGCATGCCATATTCGTCTAGGTTTTAATTCTTTTTGTAAAATAAACAAGTATGTCTATCTTAGTATCTTCAAATTTGCTTCATTTTCAATAAATTTCATATATCTATATGCATGTATGTGTGTATTTATGTATATATCATGTAGACCATATATATGAGCAAACACAATCTATAATAAATTTAAACTATAGTAAATATATGAGACCTAAATATAATCTAGTCTTCAATCCTACTGGACTCTTGTTACTGAAAATAAGGCCTTCAGACTAAAGGTCTAAGAGTATTATCTAGTAATATCTAGGACTTGGTTGGAATGAATACTCTTAGGTCCACCTAAGAGTACTGTACTGGATAAGAACAGAAAGTTTACGTGATATCTTCAGCTGACTCACAGGTACTGTGGTATTAAATGTATTATAATATAGGGCATCTGCAATTCTTTTTTCTTAAGCTATTGAAATCCATATCTCAACTAGATCCTTTTTATACTCAGTAAATCATTCTAAGTTGCAATAACCAAGAAGCAAAAATGCTGGTAGCTATGTCTTTCCCTTGAAGCATGCTCCTTTCTCCTTCACCCTTCATGAACAACTTACTTAAGAGACTCAACAGAGAGTGTGTCTACTTCTTCCCCTAAGATACTTCCTTAATTGCAAACTCCAATCCGACTTCAAGTCTATCACTTTTAATGGCACTGAATAAGTTCTCTGAAGACCTCCATATAAGACAGTCCAATGGGTGTTTGTCAGCTCTTATTTCTGCTGCTCTTTGCCCAGCATTCTGACATCAAACCTCTCTTGTTTTCTGAAGAACTCTCTTCCCTTGACTGCTCTGGCACTGTCTTGGCTTTTGTTCTGCCTATATCATCATTCAACCCTCATCTATCTATTTTCCTGGTTCTCTTCCACCATTGCTAGCGGAGGCTCTCAAGGCTTAGCCCTTTATTTTTTAAAAAAATATTTATTTATTTATTACGTATAAGATATTCTGTCTATGTATATGCCTGCAGGCCAGAAGAGGCCACCAGACCTCATTACAGATGGTTGTGAGCCACCATGTGGTTGCTGGGAATTGAACTCAGGACCTTTGGAAGATCAGGCAATGTTCTTAACCACTGAGCCATCTTTCCAGCCCAGCTTAGCCCTTTCTTCATATGGTCTCTGTCAAGCAAGCTTACAGTTTCTCGCACCTCTCACATACATACTATTTTGCAATGCAATCTCTGATTCCATTTCGCTTAGAAAAATCTATCAACACAGCTGACTATTGTAAATGACCACTCAAATGTCTAAAATGCAACTTCAAGGTGAGGCCAGCATGTTCACACCACACCCATACTTTTATATTTTTTTTGATTTTTGCATCTAAAATAATGAACACTGTAGAAATACCAATAAGAACAAGCATCAAACCTAAAAATAATCCATAACATCATTTCCGCAACCATGTCACCTTAAGTTCTAACTGTTCTTAAGTTGGCTTATTCCTGTGTTTATCATCAGGCTTTTGGATACTGTAAAGTCAAAACACATTGACATGTCAATAATTTCATTCTTCCACTCCCAGGCAACTGAGGGACTTTGCTGTCCAATCTTTGTCTGAGAAACTTTTCACCACCAGCACAAATTCCACTTCTCCTCCTCTATTTTCATCCGCTAAAACCAAGCTCCCTTCAGATCTCAGCATCTTCAGAATAGCTGCGCCTGAAGTCCAAAGCTGTGTGAAATCCTCTTCCCACTAATCCTCAAGCATGCATCTTGGATTTATCACAGCTCTATTTCTCCAGCCAATGCAGTGGGTTTGTGCTTTTGGTGATTGCCCTGCTGATAAACACACATAAGAGATAAAAGCACACAGAGCGGTTGATTGCCTAGACAAGGAAGGACAGAGCTGGGTCTCATTCCCAAAAGCCATACTCCTGTCTGCAAACCAAACAACTGGCTAGAACTGGGAAAACTCTTTCTGCTCTTTGACAGAGGACAGACTCTCCCGCGTTGGAGGGGGATGCGCTCTCAGGCAGGTCAGCTCAAGGTTGTGATTCTTCATAGTTTGCGCGGTTAGAAAGTGGTGGTCAGGAATGTCCCTGGGTGGAAATTTTAGAGCTATAATGAGCAAAGTTCAGTTTTAGGTTACCTAAAAGGGAAGAGCAGGGTGGTTTGGAAAGTTCAGCTAGCCTGGTACAGAGGTCAGTTGAAGGTCACCCTCTCAGTCTTTCTAGAAGTCTTCTTCTGAAGGGAAAAGGAATTTAGAAGCTGATTTATCATCATTAAAAGAAGCCACAGCTTTTATTGCGCAAACACAATAGTTCCTGAAAAACGCTAGCTAGCTGGTTTTCCTTTTGCATACAGATGCACGGCTCTTGTATTCATGTTTACTTAGATCTCTTGCATACCAACGTTAGATCATGTACTCTTTAAGAACACACATATATTTCCTTTCTTTGCACAACAGCAAGCTCACTTCATAAAATTGTTAGCCACAAAACAGTTCCTCAACAAATGACCATTGACTGAACAAATGTTCCTGATGAGAGTGGTTACCTACAACACTCCAAAGACCACTCATTGATCTGCTATTTATTCCTACATCAACCTCTACTAGTGAGTTTGAAATATTGCCATCTGTTATTTTATGCGGATGTTAAGGCTTCCACATCTTTTTAGTTTAGATATGTGTGTATGCGGTATATACATGGGTATCGGTGTGCCATTGTCAGTATCTTGTCCTGGTACTCTTCCCCTTAGTTTTGAGACAAGGCTTCTCACTGAATTTGAAACTCAGCCTTTGGTGGAAATCGACTGGCCAGTGGATCCTCCTGGGTCTGC
The DNA here is from genome assembly GCF_982192425.1 of Myodes glareolus. Taxonomy (NCBI): domain Eukaryota; kingdom Metazoa; phylum Chordata; class Mammalia; order Rodentia; family Cricetidae; genus Myodes; species Myodes glareolus. The sequence goes on from NC_142034.1 coordinate 11,854,259, forward strand.
TTGACTCTGCTGCTTCCCATCACCATCCATCATCAGTGATGATGTTGAATGCCCATGCCTGGCTCTTTATGTGGGTCATAGGGAAGCCAAGCTCAGGCCCTCATATCTTCGCAGCACACACTTTACCCACCGAGCCATCTCCCAAGTCCCAAACTTCTATCTCCCTATATTCTAATCAATTAATTTTACTTATTCTCTGTGTCAGCATGTGAGCCACTTGGTACAGAACTCATGTGGCAGTTAAAGGTCAGCTCTGTGAAGTCAGTTCTCACCTCCTGGCCTCATTCTTCTATACATCTTAGTTTCCCTTTAGTATTTTTTAAGGGTAACCCAGTAGGCTTTGCAATACTTAGCATTTACTTAAAGAAAAAGAAAACCGAAATGCTGGTACCTAGAAAGACACGAGTGATTAAACAATGTGAAAAGTAATTCATTCAGCTTGTCCAAAAAGTTGTTGAGAGACAAATACCTTTTGTCTCTGTCTGAATGATTCCCTCCAGGCACTTAGAAATCTGAGACCCACGAATACTGCGACTTAAATGGGCTCGAGCAATCGTGAAGAGAACCCTCTCGTTTCCAGTCCTGGCTCCCGAAGCCGATGGGCCAAAGTGGCCAGGCCCATGCAGCACATTTGTAAGGAAGTATGCATTCAGAAGAAACTGCGAACTTCTACTTTATCCAGCATTTATATCCAATAATAAAGATGATTTGTTTTTTCCCCCTAGCAGGAATAATTCTTTCATGTGATGAGGAAAATGGGAACAATCATATACAGCCCCTGGGTTCAATCAGGTTCAATAAGCTAATAGATTTCCCAGAAAAGCAAATTATGCATATACACTGAGAGATGATGGGCTGGAGAAGGGCTCCTGTGACCCCATCTCTAACTAAAGAACCATTAGCAGCCCATAGCTGCTCAAGGAGGGAAGAGTCATTCTCCTTTGGGAGTCTGGCTGTCGATAGGTTGCCTATTCTTCGTGGATGGTCCACACCCATGCACATATGGGCAGCGCTATTTGAACTTACTGAGTTATTTAAAAAGTAAAGAATATGACATAAAATTTGGATTGGACTGTGTTGGGAAGGGTCAGGGGGTTAGAGGAGGAAAATTGGAGTGGTGTCATCATATTGCATTGTATACAAGTATGAAATTTTCAAAGAATAAATTAAGTAGATAAATTAAATAGACATGCTTGATTGGTGGTAGACACTCCCAGGACTCACACACACTTTGGAAAGTTGTTTGCACCTACCCCCCATAATTAAGCTGACAAAGCCTGACTCCATTGTGATACATCACTCCAAACAATGTCCGTCAGTATCATGAGCTCTCTGTTCTTCTGAACATGAGGAATGAGTCATTTGGAAGGCTGCAGAAACTTCATTCAAAATGCTCCACTGAGCTATTCCTGTTTGGTCTCATTTTCTTCAAGCGTGGATCTAGCATTCAACACAATTCCTGTGGCTTTGGAAGCTCACATGTGCAAGAGGAAAGCATGTTATACATCTGCTACACATCAGCCTTGCCACATTAAAGGGGGTCTGTGCAAGTCCTGACATCAGCTTCACTGAAGGTTTGTCAAAAAATGGGACCAAAAAGGGCAGCGATGCAGCTATGCTTGGAGAATGCTTGCCTAGCATGATTGAGGAACCAGGTTCAGTCCTGAGTTCTACCTAAGCAGGGTGTGGTGGTCTATGCCTCTAATCACAACCCTTTGGAAGCAAAGGTGGCAGGATCAGATGTTCAAGATCATCCTCAGTTACTCTGGAAGTTGAAAATCTCCCTGGAATACAAAGAACTCTGTCAATGTAAGAAGAATGAGGAGGCAGAGAAAGAGAAAGGAGGAGACAAAGGAGAAGGGGAGGAGGAGGAGAAGGAGAAAAGAGGAGGAGGAAGAAGGAGAAAAGAGGAGGAGGAAGAGGGGAAGGAGGAGGAAGAGAAGAAGACCCAGCTCTGTTTTGCTCTGGTTTTGTGACACTGTTTGCTCTTGGCTGTTATATTCCCTCCTCTTCCCAATCTTCACACAACCCTGCTGATCCTAGCACCTCTTCCATTTGTATCTTCTCAGTTCCCACAAGTCAGCATTTCCATTCTTCTTACCCTGAACATTTTTCATGTTCTTTGAAGCAGCAAACATGATGAAGTGCTGCCTTCCAGTATCCAAGTGACCTCATTAAGCACTAGTAATTATTTCTGTTTCTGTTCTGGTTATAAAATAGCACAGGTTTTGTGTGGTCTACCCCAATCATCTTTATTCCATAAACATTATTGTGTTTAGGTTTCAATTTCACAAAACAGGTCTTTTAATTTTTCAGAAACATACACTCATACATGTCTGTGTATCTTCTAATGTACATAGAATAATCAATGAATGACTTGATAAAACTGATACCTACTTAATAGTTCCATAGAATATTAATGAATGCAATAACATAATACATGGATGCAATTTAATGAAATATTACAATAATAATTGAATCATTAAATGATATGGTCCGAATGTATATATGTACTTACATACTTTACATGGTCATGCGTTTTGAAATTAGTTACTAAACTCTAATCAAGTTTAAGTCACCTTGACATTATAATTTTTGGAAAGGTTAAACATATGTAGACACAGTCAAATAACATTTAGTGGAAATTTTTTGGATAGTCCTTGTTGCTAGTTAAGAAGAAGGCACACATAGGCAATATATCACTAGCCAATGGCTTCCTGTATGGTAAAAATAAATGCAATTTAGGTCAGAATAGAGATGAGACTACTCAGTGTTGCCTGTTAGTTATTGAAAATTATAAAAAAAAATAAACCCTGGTCATTTAGATATAACCCATCTGAAAATAAATGCTTAATGTTTACCTAAATTTCATGATGAGCATATACCAACTAATGGTGAGCATATACCAACTACTCCCACAATTTGTGTTTAATTTCTGTGTATCATGTGTGTGCAACAGGCAGTAGGAACATGTATGCCATGGTCTGTAGGTAGAGATCAGGGAATAAGTCTATGGAGAGGGTTCTCTCCTTGCAGCTGGGCATGAGTTCCAGGGATCAAACTCATGTTGTCAGGCTGCCTTTTCCCACTGAGCAAGCTTACTGTACCCTTGTTTGAGTTGTAATTAACAAAAATGATAGATATTCGACATATACATAATGTGTATTATTTCCCTCTTATTTCCCTCTTATGCTGTGATTACCATTCATGAATAAAGGAACTGCTTTGGACCTATAGCAGGGCAGAACTTAGGAGGGGAAAACTAAAAGGAATGCTGAGAGAAAGGAGGCAGAGTCAGAGAGACGCCATGTAGCCCAACCGGAGAGAGACACCAAAACTTTAGCCGGTAAGCCACAGACACCTGGCCATACACAGATCAACAGAAATGGGTTAAATTAATATGTAAGAGTTAGCCAATAAGAAGCTAGAGCTAATCAGCCAAGCAGTTATTCAGTTAATACAGTTTCTGTGTGATTATTCCGGGGCTCTGGGCAGCTGGGAAATGAATAAGTGGCAAAGTGGCCTCCTCCAACATACACAAAACAATTTGGAGTGTGTGTGTGTGTGTGTGTGTGTGTGTGTGTGTGTGTGTGTGTGTGTGTATACATACACAACACACACATGGAACATACACGCACACTACACATTTGGATATATAGACTAGAGTGGTTGTAGTGTGCTATGAAAGTTGCTTCACCAGCAGATGCAACAGTGCTCAGAATATCAGACTATTGATAAGAACACAGGGAAGGATATGCTTGTAAGATGTCAGATGAGAACCAGAAGTTGACCTGGAACTGGATTAGAGGCCATGCACATTGCATTCTGGGAAAGGATCTTATACACATTTTGTCCGTGTCCTGAAACTTAGTGAAAGGGGGAGTTTAAAGGTGATAGATACTAATTTGGTGAAGGAAATTTTAAGGCAGCCCTTCATCAAGAGCACACCAAGAGTTCCATTGACTCATTTTAGCCCAATTTACGGCAATCATTGTGATCGAAGAAGCAGAGAGGTGGAACTCAGACCATTTGTCAGGAAAATAAGTAGGTACAGAGTTGGAGCCAAGGAAAGCATGGCTGCTTAGGCCCATTGAAAAGAACCGAGCACTTTGTGTAAGGGCAATGGGAGATAGGCCCTGAGTGTGTGCAGAGTAAAGGAAATACAGAGTCATGGACCTTCAAAGGAAAGATGAGGAGGCCAGATGATGGGCAGTAGAATCAGATTCCTGCAGGCAGACTCAGAGAAATGACATACAGAGCTTCATGGGTGGAGTCAAATATGCAGTGAAGGTCTCAGCAAGCCAGAGATGATGGGAATCAGGTGACCTCTGCAGAGGAAAGCAGGGCACAGGCATTAGAGCCAGTTCAGGGCCCAGGCCAGGTAAACTGCAGCTAACAAGCCCGCAAAGGTGGGTCTAGCCAAGCCTTGGCCACAGCCTGCCACCACATGCCACCCTTTGGTGGGGTGTCTGTGAGTGACATTTTCTGAAAGGACTGCCAAGGAGAGAGCCAACCTGAATACAAGAGGAGGCATCTCAAAGGTTAGGACTCAGATGGAATAAAAGGGGAAAGGAGAGAGATTCTAGAAAAGGTGCATGCATTCTGTCATACTGCTCCCTGTCACCCGTGACGTGATTTCTGCTGCTGCAGCCCGCCCTTCCTGCATGATTGTCATCTCTGAAGAAATGAGCCAAAATCAACTCTTTCTTCCTGCGAGTCATTTTGCTTAGACATTTCGGCTTGATGAACTGACTACCTGTAGAAAAACATATGTCTTAAACTTATTCTCCCACCTAACTGAAATTTTATATCCTTTGACTAGTGTCTTTCAATTTCTACTCCCCTCCAGCTCCATTCTACAGCCTATTTCTGTGAGTATAACAGTTTTAGGTTATATAACATTTGATGTTGGTAGTTCACTTGTTTAAACTGAGAGATGCCCAGAACATGAGGAAAGCACACTTCTGGGTGGGCCTCTGAGGGCGTCCCTAAAATGATTGAGCTGCCAACAGCTTAAGAGAGAAAAGAAAATATCTACTCCAAACGTGAGCAGTGGTGTCCAACGGACAGTGGGGAGGAGAAGGAATAAAAGGGGAGAAAAGAGGAAACCAGCAAAAGTGAGCGTGACCCATTTTTCCTGAGTGTATCTACTGCTGTATCATGGGCAATATTTTAGCCTAGCTCTAAGCTCTTCAAGATCCCCAGTGCACTTACAGCGACCTCCAGGTCCTAGGTCTCAGATTGGAGTGGCATCATTTGGGATGGATGTTCAGAACGGAATAAGATAAAGGTCCAGTGGCTTTCTTCTGTGTAGGAATGCCCAGTATTCCTAGCACTGGTTACTGAAAAAAGGCTACACTTTTCCCACTGTGTGTTCCTGGCAATAGAGTTAGAAGTCAAGCATCTGCAAATGTGTGCGTTTATTTCTGGGTTCTCTATTGTGTTTTCTTGGTCTGTGTCTTTCTATTGATGCCAGTACCACACAGTTTTGATTACAAGAATTTGTAACTGATTTTGAACTCGTGTAGGATGGCACCTCCTTTTTCATTTTACTCAAGATTATTTCCATTACCAAGAGAATTTTTATAGATTTTATATTTTTGTCTATTTTGTGAAAAATGCCATTGGGTTACATTGACTCATTTGATTGTCTCGCAATTAATCTATAAATTGCTTTAAAATTAGTATTTTAATAATAGCAATCTTTCAAATCTATGAACACAAGATATATTTCCATTCATTTATGACTTTTCAGTTTATTTCATCAAAATTTCACAGTTTTCACTGTGACTATCTTTCACATTCTTACTCAAATTTATTTCTAGGTGTTTGATTCTATTGGCTTTATACCAATGGAGCTGTTTTCTTGCTTCCTTTTAGACGGTTTTTAGTTATTGAATGGACATGTTAGTGATTTTCAGGGATTAATTCCATATACTTCAGTGTTACTAAAATTATGTATTAGTCTTAAGCATTTGTGTGTTTTGTGTTTTTATGTTCTGTGGAGATTTGGGGGATATAAAGAAAGAAAGGCAGAGATAAAACTGCATAAATCACCCTGTCTTGAAAGCACATGCCAATGAAATGTGATTTTTCTATTGCCATCCACCTTGCTTTGAGGCGGGGTCTGTTACTGTACCAGGAGCTCACCAACTGGCTAGGCTGGCTGGCTTAATGCGCTCCAGGGATCCACCTGTCTCCACATTCTGTGCACTGGACAAACAGATGTAAGCCACCACACCCAGAATTCACATGGGTGCTGGAGATCTAAACTTGTTTTCTTGGGTTTATGCATCCACAGCAGACGTTTTCCTGATGGAATCATCCCCAAGACTCTATTGAGAGATTTTTGTCGGGGAAGGTTGGGGAATTTTGGTGAACCAAAAATGCATTGTCTTTGTCTGCCATTCTGTTAATATGCTGCAGTACATTTGCATATGAGTGCATGTTGACCCATCCTTACATGATAGGGGGAAATCCAATTCCATCAAGGTTAATCCTTCCAACATGTCTTTTATTTCCACGTATTACATTTTCAATAAATGTAATATTACATTTGTTCATAATTTTTTAATCTGGAGTCTGGAGAGATGATACCATGATTAAGAACATGTACTGCTCTTATAGAGGACCCCAGTTCAGTTCCCAGCACTCACACATATATACTAACACTTATAACTCCAGTTATAAGGAAACTGGTTTTATTTTCTGGACCCTGTGAGCACCTCTACCCACATTCACATACCATCACAAGAACACATACATATACATATAATTAAAGATAAAATAAATTTTCTTTTAAAAAATTATTTTTAATCTATCCTCATCAGGGATGTTGGCCAATACATTCCTATAATCCTGGTGCCTTTATCTGGCCTAGGGAACTAGCTAGTAAAACTGAAATTATAAAATGAATTTAAAATCAGCCCTGTCTCATTTTTTGAAAGCATTTGAAGTGGACTGGTGCCTCTTATTCCAATATTTAGGAAATAACAGCAATAAAATCACAAATTCCTGGGTTTTCCTTTGACAAGAGACTTTATATTGCTTCCTAAATCACTTTGCTTATTGCTGGTCTGTTGAGATATTTTGTTTATTCACAAAAAATAAAAGTTAGAAGTAATTCTTTTAAAAATATTAATTTATTCTAATTCTCTTTGGCTTTGATCTCGTGAAGGAGGGGAATAAAGATCAAGGTCTGATTTTCTCCATCATGTAACTAATTCTGTGTATTATTTTGTGTTACCTGCATGATGTTGTGACAAAATAATGAGTAAACATTATATTAAAATATTTGTACAATCTATCATGATAATATTACTTTTTTTTCTTTTTTTTATTTTTCTTTTTTTTTGAAAGTAATTTTATTAAATTATAAAAAGTTTCCATTTACGCCCCTCCTCCCAACGCCCTCACACTCCCCCCCTCCCTCTCCTCCTCCCTCTTTGTCCCCAAGGGGCAGTCAGGATCTCCTGCCCTGTGGGAAGTCCAAGTTCCTCCACCCTCCCTCCAGGTCCAGGAAGGTGAGCATCCAAACAGACTGGATCCCAAAAATCCAGTATATGCAGAGGAAACCAGTCCCAGTGTCATTGTCAATGGCCTCTCAGAAAGACTGCAGGCCAGCCACATTCAGAAAATCCGGCCACATTCAGAGAATCTGGTTGGATCACATGCTCGTTCAGTCACGGTCCATCTGGCCTTGGTAAACTCTCATTAGATCCGACCCCTTGTATCAGTGGGTGATAGTATCCCTCGCAGTCCTTCATCATTTTCTTCCTCCTTCTGCTCCTCATTTGGATCTTGGGGGGCTCAGTTCGATGCTCCAACGCGGGCCTCCATCTGTATCGCCATCCAACGCCAGATGAAGGATCTATGGTGATAAGCAAAATATTTATCAGTATGGTCACGGGCCAAGGCCGGTTCAGGCACCCCCTCCTCTGTCCAGAGAACAATCTGGGGATCTCTCCTTGGACCTGGGATCCCATATATAATCAAGTTTCCTGTAAACTCTAAAATGACTCCCTTAGTTGAAATATATTCTTCCCTGATCCCACATTCATCCTTCCTCCCTTCCCCTCATCTCGGTCAACCGAGCTTTCTCCATTCCTCCCCTACTCCCTTCTCTCTATCCCTCTCCCCTTCCAACAACCCTCCCACCCCCCCATGCACCCAAGGTTACCTGGGACTCTTGACTATTTCCTACCTCCTGGCAGATAGCTAAATAATCTTCATCAGGTTCATCTTCTTATTTAGCTTCTCTAGGATCACGAATAATAGGCTCAAAGACCTTAAATTATGGTTAGAATCCACTTATGAGTGAATACATACCGTGTTCCTCTTTTTGGGTCTGGCTTACCTCACTCAGTAAAGCGTTTTCTATGTCCATCCATTTGCATGCAAAATTCAAGATGTCATTATTTTTTACCGCTGAGTAAAACTCTAATGTGTATATGTTCCACACCTTTTTTAACCATTCTTCTATTGAGGGGCACCTAGGCTGTTTCCAGGTTCTGGCTATTACAAATAGTGCTGCTATGAACATAGTTGAACAAACACTTTTGTAGTATGTTTGGGAATCTCTAGGGTATATTCCCAAGAGAGGAATTGCTGGGTCCTGAGGGAGGTTGACTCCCAGTTTCCTGAGAAACCGCCACACTGATTTCCAAAGTGGCTGCACAAGTTTGCATTCCCACCAACAATGGATGAGTGTTCCCCTCATTCCACATCCTCTCCAGCATAGGCTATCATTGGTGTTTTTAACTTTAGCTATTCTGACAGGTGTAAGATGGTATCTCAAAGTGGTTTTGATTTGCATTTCCCTGATCACTAAGGAGGTTGAGCATGACCTTAAGTGTCTTCTGGCCATTCGAAGTTCATCTGTTGTGAATTCTCTGTTCAGATCAGTACCCCATTTTTTAATTGAGTTAATTAGAGTTTTAGTGTCTAGTTTCTTGAGTTCTTTGTATATTCTGGAGATCAGACCTTTGTCTGATGAGGGGTTGGTGAAGATCTTCTCCCAGTCAGAAGGCAGCCTTTTTGTCCTACTGACAGTGTCCTTTGCTTTACAGAAGCTTCCCAGTTTCAGTAGATCCCATTTATTCATTGTTTCTCTTATTGTCTGTGCTGCTGGGGTCCTACTTAGGAAGAGGCCTCCTGTGCCTAAATCTTGTAGACTACTTCCCACTTTCTCTTCTATCAGGTTCAAAGTGGACGGATTAATGTTGATGTCTTTAATCCATTTGGACTTGATTTTTGTGCATGGTGATAGATATGGATCTACTTTCATTTTTTTACAGGTTGACATCCAGTTATGCCAGCACCATTTGTTAAAGATGCTTTCCTTCTTCCATTGTATACCTTTAGCTCCCTTGTCGAAAATTGGGTGTTCATAGGTTTGTGGATTAATATCCAGGTCTTCTATTCGATTCCATAGGTCGACTTCTCTGTTCCTATGCCAATACCAAGCTGTTTTCAATACTGTAGCTCTGTAATAGAGTTTGAAGTCAGGGATGGTAATGCCTCCAGAAGTTCTTTTATTGTATAAGATTGTTTTGGCTATCCTGGGTTTTTTGTTTTTCCATATAAACTTGATTAATGTTCTCTCAAGGTCTGTGAAGAAGTTTGATGGGATTTTGATGGGGATTGCATTGAATCTGTAGATTGCTTTTGGTAGAATTGCCATTTTTACTATGTTGATTCTCCCAATCCAAGAGCAGGGGAGGTCTTTCCATTTTCTGGTATCCTCCTCAATTTCTCTTTTCAAAGGCTTAAAGTTCTTGTCAAATAGGTCTTTCACATCCTTGGTTAGAGTAACCCCAAGATATGTTATGGTGTTTGTGGCTATCGTGAAAGGTGATGTTTCTCTGATTTCCCTCTCCGTTTCTTTATCCTTTGTGTATAGGAGTGCCACTGATTTTTTGGAGTTGATCTTGTATCCTGCCACGTTACTAAAGGTGTTTATCAGCTGTAGGAGTTCTTTGGTAGAGTTTTTGGGGTCGCTTATGTACACTATCATATCGTCAGCAAATAACGAAAGTTTAACTTCATCCTTTCCAATTCGAATCCCCTTGATCCCCTTATGTTGTCTTATTGCTATTGCTAGAACTTCAAGCACTATATTGAAGAGGTATGGAGAGAGTGGACAGCCTTGTCGTGTTCCTGATTTTAGTGGAAAGGCTTAGAGTTTCTCTCCATTCAATTTGATGTTAACTGTCGGCTTGCTGTATATTGCTTTTATTATATTTAGGTATGGTCCTTGTATCCCCAGTCTCTCCAACACCTTTATCATAAATGGGTGTTGAATTTTGTCAAACGCTTTTTCAGCATCCAATGAAATGATCATATGATTTTTTTTCTTTCAGTTTATTTATATGATGGATTACATTGATAGATTTGCGTATGTTGAACCATCCCTGCATCTCTGGGATGAAGCCTACTTGATCATAATGGATGATTTTTCTAATGTGTTCTTGGATTCGGTTTGCCAGTATTTTATTGAGAATTTTCGCATCGATGTTCATGAGTGAGATTGGCCTGTAATTCTCTTTCTTGGTTGTGTCTTTGTGTGGTTTTGGTATTAGGGTGACTGTAGCTTCATAAAAGGAGTTTGGCAGTGACTTTTCTTTTTCTATATTGTGGAATACATTAAGGAGTATAGGTATTAGCTCTTCCTGGAAGTTCTGGTAGAATTCTGCATTGAAACCATCTGGTCCTGGGCTTTTTTTGGTAGGGAGATTTTTGATAACAGCTTCTAGTTCTTCACGACTAACAGGTCTATTTAGATTGTTCACCTGGTCTTGGTTCAACTTTGGTATATGGTACTTATCTAAAAAAATGTCCATTTCTTTTACATTTTCCAACTTTGTGGCATATAAACTTTCATAGTAAGATCTAATGATTCTCTGAATTTCCTCCGTGTCTGTGATTATGTCCCCCTTTTCATTTCTGATCCTATTAATTTGCAAGTTCTCTCTCTGCCGTTTGATTAGTTTGGATAGGGGTTTGTCAATCTTGTTAATTTTCTCCAAGAACCAGCTTTTTGCTTCATTGATTCTTTGAATTGTTTTTTGTGTTTCTATTTTGTTGATTTCAGCCCTCAGTTTGATTATTTCCAGTCTTCTACTCCTCCTGGGTAAATCAGCTTCTTTTTTTTCTAGAGCTTTCAAGTGTGTTGTTAAGTCTTCAATGTGTGCTTTCTCTGTTTTCTTTAGGTGGGCACTTAGTGCTATGAACTTTCCTCTTAGCACTGCTTTCATTGTGTCCCATAGGTTTGAATACGTTGTGTCTTTGTTTTCATTATATTCAAGGAAGACTTTAATTTCTTTCTTTATTTCTTCCTTGACCCAGGGGTGATTTAGTAGTTGACTGTTCAACTTCCATGAGTTTGTTGGCTTCCTGGGGGTACCATTGTTGTTGAATTCTAATTTTAATCCATGGTGATCTGACAAGACACAGGTGGTCACTAATATTTTTTTGTATCTGTGGAAGTTTGCTTTGTTACCAAGTATGTGGTCAATTTTCGAGAAGGTTCCATGGGCTGCAGAGAAGAAGGTATACTCTTTCCTATTTGGGTGGAGTGTTCTATAGATGTCTGTTAAGTCCATTTGATTCAGTACCTCCAGTAAATCTCTTATTTCTCTGTTAGGTTTCTGTCTGATTGACCTGTCCATTGGTGAGAGAGGAGTGTTGAAGTCTCCTACTATTAGTGTGTGTGGTTTGATGACTGCCTTGAGTTCTAGAAGAGTTTCTTTTACATATGTGGGTGCCTTTATATTAGGGGCATAGATATTCAAGATTGAGACTTCTTCCTGATGAATTGTTCCTGTTATGAGTATGAAATGTCCATCTCCATCTCTTCTGACTGATTTTAGTTTGAAGTCGATTTTGTTAGATATTAGAATGGCCACACCCGCTTGTTTCTTAGGTCCATTTGCTTGGAAAACCTTTTCCCAACCCTTTACTCTGAGTAGGTGTCTGTCTTTGTGGTTGAGGTGTGTTTCTTGTAGACAGCAGAATGTTGGATCCTGTTTTCGTATCCAATCTCTAAGTCTGTGCCTCTTTATAGGTGAGTTGAGACCATTGATATTAAGTGATATTAATGACCAGTGATCGATGACTCCGGTCATTTTTTTGGGTAGTAGCGTGTATGTGTTTTCCTTCTTTGAGTTGTGCTTGTGAAGGGTCGCTAGATGTCTGAGTTAATGTAGGCAGTGTTGGGAATGTTGGATTCCTTGGGTTGTGATTTTCCTTCTAGTATTCTCTGTAAGGCTGGATTAGTAGCTACGTATTGTTTAAATTTGTTTTTATCCTGGAATATTTTGTTTTCTCCATTGATAGTGAACAATAGCTTGGCTGGGTAAAGTAGTCTGGGTTTGCATCCATTGTCTCTTAGTTTCTGCAGTACCTCTATCCAGGACCTTCTGGCTTTCATGGTTTCCATCGAAAAGTCTGGTGTAAGTCTGATAGGTTTACCTTTATAAGTTACTTGACCTTTTTCCTTTGCAGCTCTCAATATCCTTTCTTTAGTCTGAGTGCTTTGTGTTTTGATTATTATATGACGAGGGGATGCTTTTTTCTGATCCAGTCTATTCGGTGTTCTGTATGCTTCTTGAACCTTCATAGGAATATCGTTCTTTAGGATGGGAAAGTTTTCTTCTATAATTTTGTTGAGTATATTTTCTGGACCTTTGAAATGCAATTCTTCTCCTTCTTCTACTCCTATTATTCTTAGATTTGGTTTTTTTATTGTGTCCCACAGTTCCTGAATGTTTTGTGATGAGAATTTGTTGGATTTGCTGTTTTCTTTGGACAGAGTGTTTAATTTCTCTATGGTGTCCTCAGAGTCTGAGATTCTTTCTTCTATCTCTTGTATTCTATTGGTTAAGCTTGTTTCTGAAGTCTCTGTTCGTTTACCCAGATTTTCCATAGCCAGCCGGCCCTCGGTTTGTGATTTCTTCATTGACTCCATTTCAGTTTTCAAATCTTGAACTGTTTCTATTACCTGTTTGATTGTTTTTTCTTGGTTTCCCAGAATTTCATTTACGGATTTACTCATTTCTTCAAACTTTTTGGTATATTTCTCTTCCATTTCTTTACTCATTTCCTCAATTTTTTTGTTATACTTATCTTCCATTTCTTTACGGCAGATTTTCACCTCCTGTTTAAGTTCCTCTATTATTTTCATAAAGAAGCGCTTAGAGTCGATTTCTTCTATTTCTTCTGGAGTAGGGTGTTCAATTCTTCTAGTTTCAAGCTCCCTGGATTCTGGCGATGTCATGTTGCCTTTCAGGTTGTTGGAGGAATTCTTGCATTGGCGCCTGCCCATCTCACCCACTCTGGATGAAACTCCTCAGCACTTTCTGGATAGAACTCCTCAGCACTCTCTGGGTAGGACTTCACAGCACTCTCTGGATAGAGCTCCTCAGCCCTCTCTGGGAAGAACTGCTCAGCAGGGCAACAGGGCTAGCAGGTCTTCCCAGGACTCAGGAGACAAAGGGCCCACAGCAGTGGGGGGAGGGGAGGGGTCCCTTGGAACACCGAAGACCCTGCTGCAGAAGCTGGGGGGGCTGTGCTCTCTTCCTGGGCAGGCAGGCTGCCCCGGTGAGCACCCACTCATCTCTCTGGGAAGAACTGCTCAGCAGGGCAACAGGGCTAGCTGGTCTTCCCAGGACTCAGGAGACAAAGGGCCCCGCAGCAGTGGGGGGAGGGGAGGGGTCCCTTGGAACAGGAAGACCCTGCTGCAGAAGCTGAGGGGGGAAGGGCTGTGCTCCCTTCCCGGACAGGCAGGCAGGCTGCCCAGGCTAGCACCCACTCACCTCTCTGGGAAGAACTGCTCAGCAGGGCAACAGGGCTAGCTGGTCTTCCCAGGACTCAGGAGACAAAGGGCCCGCAGCAGTGGGGGGAGGGGAGGAGTCCCTTGGAACACCGAAGACCCTGCTGCAGAAGCTGGGGGGGCTGTGCTCTCTTCGATAATATTACTTTTAAAGAAGGGGATAAGAATGGGAGAGAGGGAGGAACAAAATAAGTCAAAACCGAAAATATTTCATCTTAGTATATCATCAGCAAAGTTGATAGATTCCTAACTTATTTTCTAAGCTCTTAATCAGAAAATAAATAAATAAACAAAAGCTAGGTATTTTATTATACATGTTTTCAGGTTCATATTATCAATTGATTTTTCATTTTTTTAAATTTATTTTTTTTGTTTTGTTTTTTTGTTTGTTTGTTTTTTCCCTTATTTATTTATTTAAAGAATTTCCACTTCCTCCCCTCCTTCCAATACCCTCCCGCTCCCCCCACTCCCTCTCCTCCTCCCTCACCATTCCCAAGAGCAGTCAGGGTTTCCTGCCCTGTGGGAAATCCAAGTTCCTCCCCCCTCCCTCCAGGTCCACGAAGGTGAGCATCCAAACAGGCCAGGATCCCAAAAAGCCAGTCCATGCAGACGAAACAAGACCCAGTGCCATTGTCAATGGCTTCTCAGTCAGCCCCCATGTCAGCCACATTCAGAGAATGCGGTTTGATCACATGCTCGTTCAGTCCCAGTCCAGCTGGCCTTGGTGAGCTCTCATTCGATCAGTCCCCTTGTATCAGTGGGTGTATGCACCCTTCGCGATCCTGACTTCCTTTTTCATGTTCTCCCTCCTTCTGCTCTTCATTTGGACCTTGGGAGCTCAGTCCAGTGCTCCAATGTGGGTCTTCGTCTCTATCTCCATCCATTGTCGGATGAAGGTGCCCTCTGGTTCTGCTTTCCTTGCTCACGTTCTCCCTCCCTCTGCTTCTCATTTGGACCTAGGGAGTTAAGTCCAGTGTTCCAATATGTGTCTCTGTCTCTATCTCCATCCATCGCCAGATGAAGGTTCTATGGTGACATGCAATATATTCATCAGTATGGATATGGGCCAAGGCCAGTTCAGGCACCCTCTCCTCTGCTGCCCAGGGAACAGTCTGGGGACCTCTCCTTGGGCCTGGGAACCCCTCCAGAATCAAGTCTCTTGCAAACCCTAAAATGGCTCCCTTAGTTGAGATATAAACTTCCCTGCTCCCATAACCATCCTTCCTCCCTTCCCCCTCCCATTCCCCCAAGCCATCCCTAATCCTCCCCTTCTCCCCTCTCCCTAACAGTGACAAGAATGTGCTTTCTGGTGAAAGGATATAAAAATAATATCGTCGTTTGAACCTCTAGGTTCAGCACGTGAAGAGGATACACAACTTCTCGCTCTGATACTCCTGTGACTATTTCTGAATGTGGAGTTGAACTGAGAGAATATGTAAAATCATACCAGGTAGAAACCCATTATATTTAAGAATATTTGCACTTCACACACACCCTACTGGCTTTAATTCCGATAGCAGTTTTTGAACAATAGTGTGTTAAGACCCTTTCATGAGATTCACCTCATTCAGTCACTCTTGCCTTGAAACAATCTGAAACAATGCTCAATTGTGTAATAATGTTAGGTAACTCTCGCAATTTTATTCCACAAGTAAATTTTCATTGACTTGACATAACACATACTCTAATTTAGGAATATTAAGAGAATATAGAACAAAGAACTTAGTTCATATGGCATATATTGCTATACACTGTCAAACAACCCACGTTTACTACCAGTGGAAGTAAAACATTTCATTACTTATCTGAACAATTTTCTTTTTTTTTTGTTTTTTTTTGTTTTTTTTAATTTTATTAAATTATAAAAGTTTCCATTTCCGTCCCTCCTCCCAACACCCTCCCACTCCCCCCACTCCCTCTCCTCCTCCCTCTCCATCCCTAAGAGCAGTCAGGGTTTCCTGCCCTGTGGGAAGTTCAAGTTCCTCCCCCCTCCCTCCAGGTCCAGGGAAGGTGAGAGTCCAAACAGACTGGAGCGCCAAAATCCAGTATATGCAGAGGAAGCAAGTCCCAGTGTCATTGTCAATGGGTTTTCAGAAAGGCTCCGGGCCAGCCACATTCAGAGAATCCAGCCACATTCAGAGAATCTGGTTGGATCACGTCCTCGTTCAGTCCCAGTCCAACCGGCCTTGGTGAACTCTCATTAGATCAGTCCGCTTGTATCAGTGGGTGCTCGCATCCCTCGCAGTCCTGATTTCTTTTTTCATTTTCTTCATCCTTCTGCTCCTCATTTGAACCGTGGAGGGCTTAGTCCGGTGCTCCAATATGGGTCTCCGTCTGTATTGCCATACAACGTAGGATGAAAGTTTCCTCTGCTCTTGCCTTCTTTGCTCACGTTCTCTTTCCTTCTGCTTCTTGTTTCATTCTGAGTCTTTTCTGTGTAGTCTGAGAACTATTCGTTCACTTCCCAGTTACCCAGACCCAAAATAATCACAGAGAAATTATATTAATTACAACACTGCTTGCCCTATTAGCTCAAGCCTTTTAATAACTAACTCTTACATTTTAAATTAACCCATTTCTATTATTCTGTATATCACCACATGGCTGTGGCTTACCAAGCAAAGTTCCAGTGTCTGTCTTCCTTCAGCAGTTACATGGCGTCTCTCTGACTTACCTTCTTTTCTCCTTTATCTGCTTGAAATTCCAGCCTTGCTCTATTCTGCCCTGCCATAGGCCAAAACAGCTTTATTCATTAACCAATAAGAACTACACATATACAGAAGGACTTCCCACACCAGATACAGGAAATTTGAAAGACTGAAGAAAGTTGAGAGTTACATAGTGGTTAATATTTGGTTGGTAGTCAGTAAAGCTATCAAATTTTTATATTACATATTGAATTAATTTAAGTAAACTGGCAATTACAGGTTGCAGGTTTCAAATAAAATACAATGGCATTTACTGACTATAATCACATGATAATTATGTGATAAGAATGTGAATTATAATGTTAGATTCTACCTTGAATCGCAGCTTTACTACTGATGTTTGGTGAGTTATTTGAAATTCTTTCTGCCTGAATACTCTTACCTGCATAATAATAACTTTACCTTATAATGATGATGATTTGGAGCTAACCTGGAGCAAATTAATGTATATAAACACAGTGTCCAAAAAATAGTCAACAAGTTAAAGCAACATTTGAATCATATTGCTTATGCTTACAAAATTGTGATGAAAGATATCTAAAACTGCCTCCTATAGTCCTTAATGATTTAGGAAATAACATGCAAGAGCAATAACTTGTCTCATTAATGGCTCTCTGTAATTATTTGTACAGTGAACATATATTACTTTGTTAGCTGGGGAGAAGTGGGTCTTGATGGAGACACTTAGGATAATACTGCAATTATCCTTTACACAGAAATTTGTCCTACTAGCAATATATGGGTCACGATGAAATTTTAGGATCATCTTAGTCAGTGACGATGGTCAGACAACATAAATGTCTGGTTTATGCGCCCCCGACTCATGTGAGACTGATCCCCGACAGAGATCTAACAATTATTTATGAAGCATGGACTAACAAGAAAATGAATATTCATGTTGGCTGTTGAACTCATTCCCTAGTTAGAAGTACTGGAAATAAAATAGAAATCAAGGTGCCTGATGAAAAAGAGTTGGGGAAAAGGCTACAGACATAGTTATACACAGACAACCATGGAAAATACATCTGGTTGAGAGTTAGTGGGGGAAAGGCTACAGACATAGTTAGACACAGACAACTGTCGAAAATACATCTGGTTGAGAGTTAGTTCCCTGGAGAGTATATATTCTCCTATTCCATCCCAGGTCCCTGATTTAGTTCCTACATAACATCAAAGTTTCCTCTTTGCTTTTCATTTTTTCTTTCTGATAAAAGGACTGTAACAAGCATTTTTCTTCAATTGCACCTAAACTCCATTCATAAAGCATTGATTCTACACTAAGACATTCATGCATTCTTTGTTCTCCATGACTTCCAAAGAAAAAACAATATCCCAAATGAAATCAATCTATGCCATAAACTATTTGTTACACTATGTAATATCATCTGTCTTTAAATATCTACTCACAATCACAGGAACATGAAGAATGAAGCACATCTACAACAAGGGCATTCAACAGTAAATACACCCAAACACTTACAAAGTCATGAAAATTCAATGATCAACCTAGCAGGTCAGAGTTCCTTCATAATAGTCAAATTTTCTACTAATTTTAAATTTTGGGAGGTTACTAAAACTTTATCCTGTAAGGAGAAGTTATAGAATTCCCCTAAAAACCCACCCTTCACCAACTTCATGATAAACTAGATTTAATGCATCATTCCTCTTAAAGAAAGGAATGTAGGATAAAAATATATTCATGGACAAATTAAATAGTTAATATACTATGATAGAAGACCGACAATGTTGATCTCATGAGGGGTTTGCCCCAATAGTATTATACAGTGAGTTGAAAAACTGCACATAAGTTTCATGCTGATTCATTAAAAAAAAAAGACATCTGAGTAATTATTCTAAAGGCGCCTCATAAAAAAAATACAGATGGAAATAGTCCCAGAATAATTCTGCAAATCAATAAAGCACTTCATATGTTTATAGATATTTTTGAAAATATTATCCATCTTTAAAATACATTGTCTCCTGCTTTTTGGTTTAATTGAATACTTGCCAGCCATATTTTAGCCAAAGATGTTTGCTTATTACACAAATTTTAATATGTCACTCTCTTACATTTTGGAAAAACTTTTCAAATGCCAAATGAAGCCAACTGTTGAATAACAAATCATAATATTTGTTAACATACTTTTAAATTGAGCTGCTGTTTTTTCCCCCTGTAGGCTCAGTGATTTGTTTGCGTCATTGTTTTGCATAAACTTGAAAAACACATCTTGGGTAATGGCTAAAAAATGTGGCTGACGGTTTTGAAGTCCTTAATTTTTAAAAATAGTGCCACCATTTGAGAAATAAACATGATGTCTAGGAATAGACTTTTTTTTTTTTACAAATATGCAGAAGACTTCAAGCTCCCTTAAATGATTAAAAAGTAATAATAACTTACATAACAGCAGCTACTTTGAAACGAGTTTAGGAAACAGAATACTTTGTCTTTAGAAATTTCAAAGCAAGCAAAGATTTAGCTCCCTACATCAAACTAAATATGATAAATACAAAGGCTTTGTTTCCTATAGATAACATGATGGAGTTCTGGGAGCCCAAAAGGAAGCTATAGGCCAGTTGCTGCTTCTCTGCCCAAGATTGAGAAAGCAACCCCCACTGGTCTTTATGCTTGCCTCCCAACTCTATGAGCATCTATCCCCACAGCCTCCCACACCAAGTTGATCATCGCAGGACAGGTTTTAATATGATTATTTGTATTTCCTTTAGAATAGAGAATACTTTCTGGTAGCTGAGATCCTGCCCCACTCATGTCTAATACTGTAAAGAATAAAGTTATTCCTTTGGGTAAGGATGCTCAGCAGAGTACAAGGACTTGGATCTACCTTCCTCCATTACCACCCTGCCCCATGCTTTATTTTATTCCTTGTCCATTCTGCTATCTTCCTCTCTTAAATGTGATGTATTCCAGCACTTCCATATATGTTAATTTGGGCATATATCTGTTTGTCAATAATTGTTTAGCACATGCATGATTGAAACCAAATGAAATGCTATTCATCTCTTGGCTTTGGATAGTGTACACTGAGCAGTCAAAAAAAAAACCTACTGTAGTTTTAAAAATTTGAGCTGTGGATTCAGATTAAACAAACAAAATTGTAGACATTGTCCTTCCTAGTTTTATAAACTGGGAGCATTAAAAAAGTTTACATAATAAGCTTAATGTCCCATGAATCAAATTATATAGTCTACCTTATAGAGCTGGGGGAAATATGTAGAGAGAAGACAGACAGCAAACATACCATGAACATAACTTATTAGCAGTTTTCTGAAATAAATTTCCTTTATTTCATATGTTTCTTTTGTCAATCTATTTTAGAAGTTTTCCATACAATGAGCATGTGAGAGAAAAGGACTGTGGTCCCCATGAACAGCTGTGGTTGTGTGGATCATGATGGCTTTCTGTTTAGGGGGTTTTTCAAATGCATCATAAGCAAAGATAACTAGGCATTCCCAACAGAGTGCAGAGGAATGGAGGGAGGAAGGGAGTGACCGAGGGAGGGACTGAGGGGTGGAAAAAGGGAAAAGGACAGTGAAAAAGGGTAAAGGGAAGGAGTAGATTGGGGCCCAGGAAGATAAAACAGGTAGAATTTATGTGACCTCAGTGTCTGAGAGAAGGGAGATATTTATAAAAGTAACTCCAAAATTGTACACAGGAGTACCCTTAAATCTAGAAGATCTGTAAACTGTCTGAGCATAAAATCTATCTGAAAGAAAAACAAAAAACAAAAACAAACAAACAAACAAAAATGCTTGGAAAAGAACAACCATTTCTGCAATAATTATTAAGTGGGATGTATTTTCATTTAGCCCCTCAATATAGAAAAAAGTGTAGATACCTTAGAACACGGTGGAATCACAGAAAGCTGGGATCCGAAGTTAGACTAAGTGAAACCCAAAGCTTGTTTTCTTATCTGTAAACGTGGGTAGTTTAACCACTTCACAGAATTAATTACAAAACTCAATGCAGAGATATCAAAAGGCTGGATAGTGGTGGCGCATGCCTTTAATCCCAGCCTTTAATCTCAGGAGGCAAAGGCAAGCAGATTTCAAGACTAACCTGGTATACAGAGCAAGTTTCAGGATAGGCACCAATTATGTAAGAGGGTCTTCTATCTATCTGTTGCTTTCATTGGTTAATTAATAAAGAAACTGCTTGGCCTGATAGGACAGAAAATAGGTGGGTGGAGTAGACAGAACAGAATGCTGGGAAGAAGGCAGCGAGGCAGACGCCATAGCTCTCTTCCCCGAGATAGAAATTTAAGGTCAATTTTATTATATGTATATGTATTTCTGCTCTTGATTAAGGTATTGTGATTGTGTAGTTCATTTAAAAATGTAATGTATTGTTTTGGAAGTTGCTTATTTCTTGTTTGCTTAGGTAATATTATATCCTTCTGGAGTCTTTGGTGAAGTTGAAGAATGGTTAGTTATAGTTTTCCTTAGTTATGATAAAAGATAAAATAGATACAAATATTGTAACTGTAATTCTTGCTTTATAACTGTTTTGTTATATGTAATTTTACTATGTTAAAGTTAAAGCCTTCCTCTTTGTTTAAACAGAAAAAGGGGAAATTATGTAGGAGGATCTTTTATCTATCTGTTGCTTTCATTGGTTAATTAATAAAGAAACTGCTTGGCCTGATAGGTCAGAAAATAGGTGGGTGGAGTAGACAGAACAGAATACTGGGAAGAAGGCAGTGAGGCAGACGCCATAGCTCTTTTCTCCGAGATGGATGCTGGTTAGACTTGTCCCCGTAAGCCACAGTCAAGGCAATACGCATTAATAGAAATGGGTTGAATCAATATGTAAGAGTTAGCCAATAAGATGCTATAGATAATGGCTCAGGCAGTGTTTTAAATGAGTACAGTTTCCGTGTAATTATTTTGGATAAAGCTAGCCAGGAGACGGGTGGCGGGACGCAGCCCACTGCTCCTTTTACAACACACCAAAGCTACACAGAGAAACTGTTGTGGGATTTCCTTCTGTATGCTGGGATTACCATTAATGAACAAAGAAACTGCTTTGGACCTATAGCAGGGAAGAAATTAGGTAGGCAGGGAAAACTAAACTGAATGCTGGGATAAAGAAAGGTGGTGAGAGAGAATTGATGGAGCTGCCAGAAACAGACGCTGGGAACTTTAGCAGGTAAGCCATTATCATGTGGCCATATACATATTAATAGAAATGGGTTAAATTATTATATAAGGATTAGTCAATAAGAAGCTAGAGCTAATGGGCCAAGCAGTTATTTAATTAATACAGATTCTGTGTGATTATTTCAGGGCTAAGTGGCTGGGAACCAACAAGTGGCCCTTCTTCCAACAAACCCTGTCTTTAAAATCTGAAAAAAAGCCCCCTAATCATAACTACTATATTCATGCAACTACTATATTTATATAGTATAAATATCATTAATGCTATTCATCTGTCCCACAAGACATCAATTGCTGCAGGATGAACACATGTTGCCAAAAATACCAGAATCCCCCAGCAGCTCAACATAATAATGCATTCCCTAGCTGAAGCATTTCTGGCAGAAGAAGGTGCAGCTCCATCAACAACTGAGTTGTGCACACCCCCAGTAGCTGAAGAGTCTTGCTAGGCTCCTTCTTAGCTCTTTGTATCCATGCTGCTGGCCTAGGTCAAGATGATTAAAGGCCTGGAATAATATTTTCTAAGACAACATTTCTTAACACTTCTTAATCTCAGAACCTCTGGAGACCTCAGGGGTTGTATTAACTACCTGAAACCATACTCAATATTGGGCCATATTTTGAGGAAGTGATTGTATGTCAGATCTTGAGAAGAACCTACAAACCAGCTACAATAATATAAAGAATAAGGTTTAAAAGACAAACACATTCTGTAATTCTATAATTGTCCTAGAAAATAGCTAGAAAAACATCTCAAGAAAAAAAAAGAAAGAAAAAAAGAAACTCACAACTACCAGGATTTTCATACTAAAAGAAAGAATTCCAAAAATAAATTAAAATTCCAGAGCCAGGGAGAGATGGTTCAGTGTGTAAAATGCTTGTCTTGTAAATGGAGGCCTTGAGTTTGAATCCCCAGTACTCCTGTAAAAAGGCAGAGTGAAGCGCATACACCTGTAACTCCCACTCTTGGGGAAGCAGACAGGCCATTCTATGGGTTCATTGACCAGCTAGGAAGAGGCAAACCAGCATGCTCCAAAACAACAAAAAACTCTGTCTCAAAAGGTAAATGGAGGCCAGGTATGGTAGCCTTTAATCCCCAGCACTCTGGATGAAAAGGCAGACAGATCTCTGTTAGTTTGAGGCCAGTTTGGTCCATCTAATAAGTTCCAAGACATCCAGGGCTATAAAACCGTGTAGAACTTGGTGACCTGAGTTTAATCCCTGGAAACCATATGATGGGAGGCGCAAACTGGCACCTGAAAGTTGTCCTCTGACTTTCACATGCACAGACATATGAACATGTATGACGTCTACCTGGAAACCACAGAAAAGTACCTTCCCTTAAAAATTCCACATTATCACATACAGAGAATAACATGCGACCAAGTGTTTTTTAGATTTAGACTTTTTTCATTCAACATAACCCTTTAAAATCAATCCAAGTTGCTTTGTGTGACAGTCATTTTCATTTATTTGTAAATGCCATACAGTTTATTTGCTGAACTACTGAAAGACATTCGAGCGGTTTCCAAGTTTCAGATAGTTATGAATAAAGCTGTTGTGAACATTTTTGTGCTGGTGTTTATGTGAGCATACGATCTGTCTAAGGTAAGGTAGTCATTGCCTGTTGCTGTTCTAATAAGTGAACTCACAAAACTTGAGCACTTAAATCAATGAACATATATTTATGTCATTGTTTTACTGAGTTGAGGAACTAGACATAGGAGAGTTATACCCTCCAGGATTTTCATAAGATACGATTAACCCATCAGGTGGTCTATAGAAGACTCCAAGTCTCAGGACTTTTACTAGGTTGGATTTGGTTCATTATAGTTTTTTTTGTATTATGATCTCAGTTCTTAATTGGGTATGGCCCAGTGTGTCCTGTGTTGCTTACCACACGAGTGTCTCCTGCAGGGTATGGTTGAGTATGGTAATCTGCTTCCTGGAACATACTACCAGGCAACTTTGAATATCAACTGTCATAAATTACCTGGGGAAAAACATTCAGGCTCCTGGACAATGCACACGGCAAGTTCATTGAGGAAAGCGACTTTTCTCACTCAGAAAAGCAAACTAGACAGGAGAGTTGGTAATGGAATACCCTGAGGTGCCACAACCAATCCAATGGGAAGTTCAGGACCTACTGACTTATCTAGAGCGATTCCCATACAATAGGAAGACAGCTCTTTAAAACCAGTGGTTCAGTATGGGACAATCGCAAGAAAGGATGCGAAGGACAGTCTCTTTCCTCTTGACAAGAGAGCTTCCATGAACAGTCTCAACTGGAAGCCGACTTTGGGTAACAACCCCAGCAGCTAGGAAGGAGTGTACAGTTCTGAAAGTAGACAAGGCACTATATATAGATTAGAAGCTCCTCTTTAGAATATGTTTGGATGCATTCAGAGAATATAACAGAGAGCCCTTTTTCCTTTGCAGATCAGGGGATCATTCTTGACTGTGAAGATTTAAACCATATAATTGAAGTATTGAAAGCCTTGGGGTAGGAAGAGTTTAATACATGAAAATCTGAGATCACTGGCAGAAATCAGTTGGGAAAGAATAAAAATAAAGAGATGGGGAAGTCAAGGTCATGTGGGAGTTCAGAGGTTCCATAAGCTATTCAGGGCTTTATCAATGGCAATAAGAAACTTCCTAAGATATTAAAGCATTTGGAAAACTCACTCCAGCTAGAATGTGAGGGAAGAATTAATTACAGAAAAAGATGTTTTACAGCTACAAGAGAGATAGCAGTTAAAATTATGGATGTGGAATTAGTATAACAGAAGTATACTTAGAAAGATTTGAGGTTAGATTTGAGATGAATGAGAAACACGAAGAGAAAAGATACTGAAGGGTATGGTATAACATGTGCCCAGGATTCTATTTGGGGTAATTTAGAGGTTCATGATAAAGATATTACAAAGTTCTTTGAATGTGCTTTTCAGTCAGCCAGCTGGTTAGCTGTGTGTCTCAGAAAAACTTCTCAGCCCTTGAGGCTTCCATTTTCTCATCAGAGCATTGAAGATGATGCCATTGTCCCTTCTAGGGTTTAAGTGAGCATTAAAAGTGATCATTTATGGGATTGGAGACTATGCCTCCTCTTCTACAGTACCCAGGTTCAAGCCCGAGCACCTAAGTGGCAGCTCACACCCATCTGCAACTCCAGTTCCAAGGAATCTGACACCTTCTTCTGGCCTCCACAGGAACCAGGCATGCATACGCTGCACAGACGTACATGCAGGCAAAGCAGCCATACACGTAAAACAAAATAAAAACAGTTTTAAAAAAATGATTACTGTTATAAAGATGGGTTCACTCCACAGAGACTGTTTAGTACATATTTTTAATGCCAGCACCAGTAGGCAGTACAGGGTCATAGAACAGTCTTAAGGGTCTTGGCAATTCATTAAGAAAAATTATAATATGCATGCAAAACAAGTGGATGACCATTGAGTTCAATGATATGAAGCAAATAAGTCGGGAGCAAACAATGCAAATGGTCAGACTTTCAAAGAAGAAATTTCAAGGTAATGGAATAATAAATAGGAATGATGGAGGTATATTCAATTCATTGCATTTGTATTCAGCAAAAGTTGTCTCAAATACCATACTCACCATGTTGATTATATCTAAATATGTGTCCTGCTTCTTACTGAAAGCCAGTTCATATAGCAATTTACAGGGGGAAAAGAATAGGGTTGGGAATGGAGCGAGCAGGTTTTAAAAATGGTATTTCTTAAGAAGTAACTGTGGGTTCAACAGAAGTGAGATTTCCTTGCGACTTTGGTTTCCCTCAGGCCATGAAGAACAAGAAGTTAAGTAGTCAATGAAGCAGAGAGAGAAAGTGATGTACTCATTCCTCTTTCCACATATGCCCACAAGTCAGTAGAAGAGAGAGGAAAACAGACTGACAGCTCTCTGATGGCGAGCCAGGCCACTCGGTCTTGCTCGATCGAGCAGCAGCCATGGCAGAGGGCAGGCAGTCTGCCACCATAAAAATTCAGCAATCCTGGGCATGGAAAAAATGTTGTGAAAGTCTCTTAAAGGAAAATGCATACCCCAGCCATTGAAGAAGATGGAAACAGCGTATAAATAGCTGCAGGAGTGTGGCATTTTGATTGCTGAAGCCTAGGCAATGTGGAAAAGGAGGAAATGAGATGAAATAAGAACTGAATCTAATTATCCATTTTACTCTCTCCATATACAGAAATCAGATGCTTGTGGACTTCCCAGGGAAAATTTATATTCCCACAAGTGATTCAGGGCTGGGGCTTAAGTTGCAGCGCATAAAAAGGAACTGTGTGGTCCCATCGGTGTTGGAGCCTGAGGAGGAGCTTCAGGACCAGAAACCAAGCTCACTCCTGAACCACTTTAAAATAAGTGACAGAAAATGCCTCTACCGGCTTGCCCAAACTTGCTGATAGTCTTCTAGAAGTCTTTCAATATTTTCTCATTTAAAAAGAAGGTGGACTTGGTGGCACTCACCCTTAGTCCCAGCGCTTTGAGGTGTAGAGGCCGGCAGATCTGGGAGTTCAGGGCCAACTCTCGTCTACGTAGCAAGGCCCAAGGTGTACAGAGCTATGTACAATGATCCTGTATAAGAAAATAAAATGAAATAATAAAAATTTAAAAATGAAACAACTAGGATGCTTTTAGTAGTATTAGACACTTTGGATTAAAGAGTCCAGAAGCTGTGATTTAGTGTGAAATCCAAAGACTTTAAAGAGGGCTGTACTATCGGTAGAAGGGAAAGAATCACCATTTTAAGAACCTATTTGCCTTTTCCATGCAAAATGTCTGCATATTAATGTGAATTTGCAGAAACTTGTGGAACGTCAACATATGTACGTAGGAAGACATTCAAATGACTTTTCTAACTTAATTATTTGTCATTTCTAAACACATGACCAAGGAAAGTGAGCTGAGATACATACTCCTTTACCTGGCAGAATCTGAATGGGGTGCTTATAGAGAACAGCTCCTGTATAATACGATGGACTTAAATTACTGCTTGTAAAAATATTTTCTTCTTATTATTTTTACATCCCAGCCTCACTTTTCCCTCCTATCCTACTAGATCCTCCCTGCCTCGCTGCTGCCCCACCCCACCCCCTTTTCCATTTCTATTCAAAAAATAACAGGCCTCCCAAGGATAACACCCAAACACGGCACATCAAATTGTAGTAAAACTAAATACCTCCCCTACTACTAAGGCTGGACAAGGTAACCCAGTATGAGGAATGGGGTTCCAAAAGCAAACAAAAGAGTCCAAGACGGCCCCTACTCTCACTGTTTTAAGACCGAAGTCTTACGAGAAAACCAAGCTATACAACTATAACCTATGTAAAGGGCATAAGTCAGTCTCATTCAGACTCCCTGGTTGTTGGTTCAGTCTTTGTGAACCCCTATGTGCCCAGATCAGGGTTCTCTGGTTTTTCTGTGGTGTACTTGAAACCACTGGGTCCTATAATCCTTCCTCCCGATCTTCCACAGGATTCTCCCCGAGCTCTGTCTAATGTTTGGCTGTGGGTCTCTGCATCTATTCAAATCAGTTACTAAATGAAGCCTTTCTAATGACAATTGGGCTAGGCACCAATCTGTGAGTATAACAGAATAACACTAGGCATCACTACACTGACATTTTTTTCTTTTTGACCATTTGAGTTCATTCTATCCTAACTCTCTCAACTATCCATCCTCTGACATCCTCTGAGTCCTGGCACTTCAGCAGTGATGTGCCTCCATGCTACTGATTTGCTGCCTATCTGTCTTTATTATATTTATGTATTTCCCTTGTTGCTCTGATCTTCCAAAAACTTTTATAAATAAAGTTTGATAAATTTTGTCAATTTTTTAAGATCTAATGAAATGATCATGTGGGTTTTTTTTTCTTTTCAATTTGTTTATATGGTGGATTACAGCGACAGCTTTTCATTTGTTGAACCATCTTTGTATCTCTGGAATTAAGCCTACTTGGTCATAGTGTCATTTTGATGTGTTCTTGGATTCAGTTTGTGAGTATTATTGCATCAATGTTCATAAGAGATATTGTTTTGTAATTCTCTTTCTTTGATGAGTATTTGTGTGGTTTGGGTATCAGGATGGCTGTAGCCTCAGAAAAAGAATTTTGCAATGTTCCTTCTATTTCTACTCTGTGGAATAATTTGAAGAGTATTAGTATTAGCTCATCTTTCTGCACTAAACCCATCTGGCCCTGAGATATATATATATATATATATATATATATATATATATATATATATATATATATATATATTTTGGTTGGGAGACTTTTAATGACTGCTCTATTTCCTTGGTGGCTAGAGCTCTGCTTAAATTTTTTATCTGATCTTGATTTAACTTCGATAAGTATTATCTATCAATAAATTTGTTTATTTCTTTTCGATTTTCCAGTTTTGTTGGGAACAGATTTTTGAATTATGACCTGATGATTCTTTTGATTCCCTCTATGTCTGTTGTTATATCTTCCTTTTGTTTTTGGTTTTGTTAGTTTGGATTTCTCTCTTTATCTTTTATTTAGTTAGTTTGGATAAGGGTTTGCCTATCTTGCTGATTTTCTCAAAGAACCAACTCTTTGTTTCATTGATTCTTTGTATTGTCCTTTTTATTTCTATTTTATTGATTCCACCCCTCAGTTTATTTCCTGTTCCTACTCCTCTTGGTGTGTTTGCTCCTTTTTGTTTTAGAGCTTTCAAGTATGCTGTTAAGTTGCTAGCATGATATTTCTCCAAAATCTTTATGAAGGCACTTAGGGCCATGAACTTTCTCCTTAGTACCACTTTCATTGTGTCCCATAAGTTTGGGTATGTTTTGCATTCATTTTCTTTGAATTCTAGAAACTCCTTAATTTCCTCCTTTACTTCAGTCTTGACCCAGTGGTAATTCTTTGAGAGTTGTTCAGTTTCCAGTCGTTTGTTGTAGGAGGAAGGGCCACTTGTTCTTCCCAACCACCCAGCTAGCTTAGCCCTGAAATAACCACACAGAAACTGTATTAATTAAATCACTGCTTGCCCCATTAGCTCTAGCTTCTTATTGGCCAACTCTTACATTTTAATTTAACCCATTTTTATTAATCTGTGTATCACCATGAGGTCGTGGCCTACCAGCAAAGTTCCAGCATGTCTATCTCTGGCAGTGGGGCCTCCATGGTGTTTCTGACTCCGTCTTCTTCCCCCCAGCATTCGGTCCAGTTTTCCCAGCCTATCTCTGTTCGCCTATAGCTCTGCTAAAGGCCCAAAGCAGTTCCTTTATTAACCAATGAAAGCAACACATAGACAGAAGGACCTTATATATCAGCTTGTAGGCTTTCTATTTTTTCTGTTATTGATAAATCCATGGTAGTCTGATAAGATGCAGAGGGCTATTTCAATTATCTTGTATCTATTGAGACTTGCCTTGTGACTGAGTATGTGGTAAATTATGGAGACTATCCCAAGAAGTGCTGAGAAGAAGGTATATTCTTTTGTGTGGTTGAAATGTTCTGTAGGTATCTGTTAGGGCCATTTGGTCTATAATATCTGTTAACTCCATTATTTATTAGTTAAGTTTATGTCATGTTTATTGGTGAAAATGGGGTATTGTCTCCCACTATCAATGTGTTAGAGTAGATGTATGATTTAAACTTTAGTGATGTTTCTTTTACAAATGTGTGTGCCCTTGTATTGGTGTATAAACATTAAGAATTGAATCATCATCTTGGTGAACTTTTCCTTTTGATCAGTACAAAGTGTCCTGCCTAGAGGAAGTGTTGGGATAAATGTGCCACAGAATTTGTGGGAGTGACCAAATAATGATTGGCACAACTGAAGACCCGTACCTTGAGAGGGAGCTCCTCGCTGAATGCCAGGACCCAGAGGAGGGATATCTCAGAGACATAGGATAGAACCAAATATAAATGACAAAAAAAGTGAATGAAATGAATCTTAATGATATTCTGCTGTACTCATAGATTAGCGCCTAGCCCAACTGTCGTTAGAGAGGCTTCACCAAGCACCTGATGGAAAGAGATGCAGAGGCCCACAGACAAACATTAGGCAGAGCTTCGGGAATCCTGTGGAAGAGACGGGACAAGGATTATAGAACCTAGTTGTGTCAAGGGTACCACCCTAAAACCCACAGGATCAACTGATCTGGGTTCATAGGGGCTCACAGACACTCAACTCACAACCAGGGAGTCTGCATGAGACTGACCTATGCCCTCTGCATATACGTTACCGTTGTGTAACTTGGTCTCCTTGTGAGACTCTTAACACTAAGAGCAGGGGATGCAGCTGACTCTGTTGCCTGCCTTTGGAACCCATTCCTCCTACTAGATTGTCTAATCTAGCCTTAATAGAAAAGGAGGTGCCTACTCTCACTGTAACTTGATAAGCTATGGCTGGCTGAGACCATGGAAAACCTGCCTATCTGAAGAGAAACAGTGGAGGAGGAGTAGATGGGGCAGTGTGGGGGAGGAACTAGGAAGTGGGAAGGGAGAGGATACTTCAGTGGGGATGTAAAAACAAACAAATAAATAGATAAAGTATTTTCCAGGCTTTTGAGCTAGAAATCTTCTCTTTCTGTTCCTATCATTCTTAGGTTTGGTCTTTTCATAGTATCCCAGATTTCCTGGACATTTTATGTGAGGAAACTTTTAGATCTAACATTTTATTTGGCTGATGTATCTATTTCTTCAACATCTGAGGTTCTATCTTTAATCTCTTGTATTTCTTTGATGATGCTTGCTTTTATATGCAGTTCCTATTCACTTACCTAGATTTTCCATTTTCAGAATTTCCTCGGTTTGTGTTGTCTTTATTGCTTCTATTTCCATTTTCAGGTCTTGAACAATTTTATTCATTTCCTTCAGCTGTTTTTGTTTCTTTGCTTTCTTGATATTTTTTAAGGGACTTACTGATTTCCTCCAATTTTTTAAATTTCTTTTTCTCAGTTTTTTGAAGGGATTTATTCGTTTCCTTTTTAAGGACCTCTATCATCTTTATAACACTGGTTTTAAGATTGTTTACTTGTGATTAACCTGTGTTGGAATATTAAAAGCTGGCTGTAGTGGCACAGTTGAGCTGTAGTAGTGATATATTGCCCTGGTTCTAGTTGGCTGTGTTCTAACACTGGGATCTAGGCATCTGGATTTGGAGTGATTATAGGTCTGGGTGCTGATTTCTGGGATTGTCTTTCTTGGATGAGTGTTTTCTTCTTTGGTTTCTGTTTCCTCTCTGGTCTTCCGGCTGAAGTGGCCTGTGGTTGAGTAGAGGGTCTCTGCCCAAGTTGGGGGTTAGACTTCTGATGGTCTGGATGGCCTCTGGTCCAGCAGGGGTCTACTGTTCAAGTTAGGAACAGGAGTTGTGGTGATGTGTGTTCTGTCTCTGATCTGGTCTGGGGTTCTCTGGGGTTCAGGGTTTCAGGATGCTGGCTTGGCTTCTTGTGGGATCGGAAGCTTCTGCCTGGATTTCACTGAGCTGGCCTGTTCTCTGGGGTTCAGGATACTAGTCTGTCCTCTGGGGTACAGAGCTCTGGCCTGGCCTCTGGTGTGACAGAAGGCTTCTGCCGGAGGTGTCAGCCAGGATATGGTCACTATACATAATTTTTTAAAAGAAGAAATTGGAATTCCATTATAAATGCTAGAAAATGAAAACCCTAAGTACACTAAGCTAGCTTTTCAAGAAATTATTTTAATATAATTCCAAAAGAGGTCTGAGGAGCCTAAAAAAAAAAGAAAGAAAAAAGAAAAATTCTCCAGGGTCAGTTGAGTTCACTCTCTTGGCAAGGGAACTACAGTTAGAGCACACTGGTGTTAGGCTACTATTTTCTCTTCCATTTCAAAATCCATAAAGGAACTGCAAGTTAGGCCACAGAACTCTGAAAAAAGGCACACATTTAAGGTAACATCTTTAGGCACGAGACATAAGAACCTGAGAAACCCCTGTGCATGTTTCGTCTCCTCTCCTCAATCTTGCTCTGAATGGGTACAGTTGGAAATAAGAGAAAACACCTCATGAGCTGTTTTTTAACCTAGGTGTCTGAGTGGCGGCCTCGCTCTTCTAAGCAAGTGCCTGGGTTGGGGATAAAAGGACTACTCAGTGTGAATGTATGTTACATAACGTTTATCTGTGGGAACCGTATCTAAAGGCCAACTGCGCCTCACAAGAAGTAGTAATTCTTGGAAATAATGACTTCATAAGAGGTGAGGAAAACAGCACAGCTGGGCAGCAGTGCTTTCTCCTCGGAAGCCTGATGTCAATCAGCCTGAATTGAATCAAGATTCAACTTTCTAATGCGACTTTGAGCAGACACATCTTATCTTAAGCAATGGGCATGTTTTTAAACATTGTAAAGGTCAATTAAATAAAATCATTTATGTCAATCTGAGAAACAAAAAAAAATTTAGAACATGTGCAAAGTCAATTTCCCCAGTAGAACATTTAATACTCTTTTTTATTATTTTATGTCAATCCAGTGACTTATGAACATTGGTCCATAAACTGAGATTCAGAAAGCAAAGTGAGAAATCATGGCAAACCATGATTATTCACTTTGTTCTGGAAACACACATCTTTAGAAACAGATTGCTTCCTAGCTGCAAACTAACCTTCATTTAAAATAAAAATCAACCCTTTACTTCTGTACTTCATCATACTTTAGTCACCTAATCAGAGATTATTATGAAAATTTTGCTTGAATATTCAATAAACACCTAATTTACCTCTTCAAATTCTCAGTTATTACTTAAGGTTGATATTTTGGATTTTGATGGCAATTAGGTCTGATTAACAAGGTGGAATTGTGATTTAATATATAAAGTTAATTTTTTTTCTATACCCACCAGCTACCCTCCTACAACTTACTCTTCTGGGCGAAAGAATGAAAATGTGGATCTCGGTGAAAGCTGAGCATATTTTCCCATCAAAACACTACCCCTCTGCCAAACTCGAAGAAAGTGATTTTTAGTCCTTTGCCATCGTCCCCAAAGGCAGCCGCAAGATTACAGGTCAGAGAGTAGACAGCACTAAGTACATTGTGTTCATGCTCTGTTCTCTGCAGGGTTGTTGCAGCAGCAATGATTATCAGTGGGAAGCAGTTGGGCAATCAAATGATAGTAATTACAAGGTCGTAAGCAAATCAAGAAAGGCAAGAGGTAGGGGATTAAAGAAAGACTTGCATGTTTCCAGGGGGTTCATGTACTCTTTAAACAAGAGTTGTCTCAAAAGGTGAACAGGAATGTCATCAAAAAGATGGATTCAAAAAATGTTTACTTCTCGAAGAACATCTCAACGCTTTTGTCAGCGATGTCGCCTGCTCTTCAATAAATGACCCTGCACCCATGTTCTAGTAAGTCACGTGAAGAGAAACAGAACTATTTAGCAAGGGGTCAGTGGGTGCAGGTGGAAGAAAAGATAATGCAATGATTGTTGTCGAAATAGATTATATACACGTATAAAAACATTATGATGAAATTCATAATTACTTTTAAATAGTATATGGTAAGTCACAAACGCTTAGATGCCTCAAACTACAGATACAATCACTGGAGGAAGAGTTCACATAAAAGATAATAGACAGATGGACAGCACGGGAGAGAAAAATCTTAAACCCAAACTCTCATCTTTGCTCTCTGAAGAATCAAAATAAGTATCGTTTCTTCATTGTTGAGTAAATGATTTCATTCACAAATGATTCTCAGGATTAAAAAATCAGTAAGGAATCTGCCAATTCCTTGGATATGAAGAAGGTTTATAAAAACAATAGGAGAAACTGGCTATTGTTATCTTTGTATGGCTACCAAAGAAATGCATGAAAAACACAAATGAATAAGTGGTGTGTAAGAACTATAGTGACCGAAGTTTGAAAGGGAAGCCCAAGGAGTTTCTGAGACCTCGGTGTGCATCATCCACATCCTATTTCTCACTCATCCTGTCTGTGCAGAAAGCATGCCTCCACTTTCAAGATTCTATATTGTCCACAGTGTACTAATCATAGCAACTTCATTAAGGCAAAGTTCAGCAAAGAAATCCACCATGAATTTTTAAAACTAAAATGCACTCGTTAAGTGTTTCTGTGGTAAGAACACAAAATGAACACAGTATTTCTAATGGAAAGGGTACATTGTTTAATTAGTACCTTATATCTAAATTGCATGCACATAATAAAATTCTGAAGAGTTCTAAATCGTAAAATGTCTTAAAATAATTGCAACAATAGATAAGCAAAAAATGCAAAATTGAAGTGCAACTAATAAACATACAGAGACAGATACCGGGGTTCAAGCTGAAAGATAAGAGAAGCAAAGCAGTCAACCACTAGAGAGTTCTTACCTCTATGATATCTTGAGACTGAAAAGAAAGCGATTTCCTGTCTCATTCCAACTTATATTCCTCTCTAGGGCTGGGATTAAAGGCATGTACCACCACCACCTGACCATTACTGCTAACTAGTGTGGCTGCTGAGATTAAAGGTGTGAGCCACCACTGCCTGACCTGTATGGCTGACTAGTGTGGCTACTTTTCACTCTAATCTTCAGGCAAACTTTATTTATTAAAGCACAAATAAAATATCACTCTACAAAACTGAAGTTGTAGGAGATTCCAGATAAAGATGAAGTCACTCCTGCCAAAGATACTTAGAGACCTGTGTACTGAAGAGCAATCAAAGACGAAGGGTAACTACTTCTGACTTGTAGCTGAATTGGATTATTGAGATCTCTGGGCTGTCAGGAGTTCATAATCACTCCTCAAAAGCATGTTGCATGAGCTGACACTTCTCCACATTGTAAGTCAAATGCCATTTCTGCTTTGCTGAGGCATGGTCTTTGCCCACACAGCATTTCCAAATGTGTGGTCTCACCATGTATAAGTAAGTCGTCAGAGACTCACCCTTAAAACCCCCATGTATGCTCCAATCACCAAATGATTTCATCTCTTTCCAGTCAAACCATTCCCAAATTCCCAAACTTGGATTTGGCTTTCTAGTTCATTCAAGCAAAGCTGTTTAGCACTTGTATTTCCAACCACTCCCCATGAGGACAAATGGTTGGTACTATGTTATTTCAGTAGAGTGTCAATATCAATCATGTGTTTCTCACATGAGCCTCTTGGAGGCTGTGTTCTCCAAAGGAATGTATCAGAAATAACAAAATGCAAATAAAATACCCTTTCCATTTCCAGTAGATTTTGTCTATCTGTGTATATCCATAACACTTGTTTGCTAGCTTTTTATTCAATTGAATTTTTTTTAAAAAAAAAGTGTGTGTCAGTTCCTTGCTTGTTCACAATATTCGGACCCATAAGTCCTGTTAATTTCTTGTCCCCTCTCACATCCACTGACCTCCTTTATCTTCCTCCGTGCCTAATCCCCTTTCTACTTGCATGGTTCTTCTGTGTTGTGCAAGCGGTCACAGTTGGTGTGCATTCATCCTTGCAATGCCCAGGTCATATCTGGAAAATGACATTTTATAGCCTTCCTCATCCTCTGGCTCTTTCAGCCTTTCTACCCCCTCTTCCACCCTGTTCCCTGCATATTGGTCATACAGATGCCCCATTTAGGACTTAGCACTTAGTACTTCAACGAGTTGGGAGCCTCTCCAGAACAGTAATGCCACCATTGCACTCATGGGTGTGTGCTGACATGTTGTGAGTTTTTACTTAAATGAAAATTCAGATTGCTACTTAGTCTCTGATTTTCTGTAGCTATATTTTTCCAAATTAGTGATACATGGTACTTCTTATTTATAAAGTCACTGAATTTTTATAGTTACTATAACAAGAGAAGCCCAAGTCTTAAATTATACCTTTGCTTTATAGATGTCTGTGATTTCAGCATTAAAAGAACATCTAGCATCAATAGTTCCCTATTCTGTCTTTCCTCCCCTTTTCTCCCCTTTCTTCCCCCCAAGTATCAAAATATTTCATAAAACCGAGTTGAATAAAGTGGCATTTTTCTATGTCCCAAATGTGTATAAGAGCTGTTCTATTGTTCTAGAGATGTGTTTATCGTGTTTATACCCTCTTTAACCCCTTCATACTGTTCATCATATTCATGCTAATAACATTATCTAAGGCACTCTTTCATATACCTGCACCCTGTGACTGACCTCCAAGCGCTCATGGTAGATCCCCAGAAGTAAGCACATCCCACCCACTAAAAGACTTGATACAACTCACTTTGCTTACTTTCATCCCATTCCAGATACTGGATTTCTAAAACTAGGATAAGATACTTCTTAATCCAGAGATCAATATGAAAAGTAGAGAAAGCCAAATGATACCTCCCTGGTACTTGAATATCCACATGACATGCTTCTCTTCTACTAACAATGAGTACACATTCTCTCTCGTTGTTAAACCTTACTACACATAGGGCTAAGCTTCAATTTGCTTGAGCTCAAGTTTCAAATCACCTGTGATTTCTGGTTTGTACATTGAAGTTGCCTAGGCTAGGTGTTGCCTTCAGAAGGACACAATTTTACTTTATTGGACTCAACCAATTTTTAACTCACAAGCAAATCAAATTCCATTTTTCTCTTCCTGATCATATTTTGATGTTCCAAACAACAAAATATTTTCATCTTAGGAAAAGTATTGTTACTTCTAATCTCTACCTCATCTGCCTCTCCTGTCTTTCAGTTCTTCTATGTCTAGCGACTTCTGACTCATCATTTACTAAGAAGACCAAGAATCACATCAAAAATGTCTTTCTGCACATTGACAGTAGTGTCTTCTCTCTGCTCTCCCACAGGAAACTACCAAGCCTTTATCGTCACAGTGAATGCTAAGATAAAATAGGCCTGTCTTTCTCTTCATCATTAGGCATTGCTGTATTATCTTTTACCCAGAAAGTCTACTACAAAATTCATTTGTTCTTTTTAATTTTTAATCAGGTTTCTACATCAATAATTAGCTTCATATATTGCTAATCTTGGTACAATTTATTTTAACAGAAAAGCAAGGATAAATTAATTATATTACCATGGTAACCAGAGTCAATTTAAAAAAACTCCCATAAAGGACATAACTAGGCCTTCTGCATGTGGACAACATGCTTCTGTTTGAGGGGCCCCTGACAGTAGGACCGGGATCTATTATTGGTACATGTGCTGGCTTTTCGGGACCCGTTCCCTATGGTGGGATGTCTTACTCAGGCTTGATTCAGGGCGGGAGGGACTTAGTCCTGCCTTAACTTAATGTCCCAGGCTATGGTGACCCCTTCAGGAAGACCTTCCTTCCTGAGGAGTGGATAGGGAGTGGGCTGAAGTGAAGGAAGTAGGGAGTGGAAGGAGGGGAGAAACTGGTTGGTATGTAAAATGAATAAAAAATTTAAAATAAAAAACTTCCTATAAAGCAAAATGGAGAAGTAAGTCATTCAAAAGCAAAAAAAGCCTATAATGTAACTTCATCAATTTTTATTTATAGCTCAGACACATCACTATACACATTAAGAAATATATCCAGAAGCCACTTGTCTTATTCAAACCCACAAACTTTCTTTATACTACTTTAGCAAACTATCTGAGAAAAGCAGCTTGTAGGGAAAAAGACTCATGGTTTGTGAGGGTTCTTTTAATTACTTTGGGTCTACAGCAAGGTAACACATGAAATCAGGATCTGTGGGGAGCAGACTTAACTTGCCACCTAAAAGCCAAGGAGCAAAGTGAAAGGAAAAAAATAATTAGGGATCCACAATCCTGTCTGAGCACACAATTCCAGTGACTTCAAGACCTCTGCCAGTGGCCAAACTCTGAAATGTTTCATCCCCTTTCCAATGGAGCAATTAGGAGTACTATGCCTTTAATATATATGCTTTCACAGAACATTCAATATTTAAATATAGCAATAGTTTTTCATAAATTAAATATTGAATGTTCTTCATACGAAGAGTACAAGATATATAGAGAAAATAGATGATGGAGAGATAGATAGATAGATAGATAGATAGATAGATAGATAGATAGATAGATAGATAGATGATAGTAGATGCTGATAAGATATAAACTTATAAGATAAATATTTGTATGTACTACATTACAATATACATTCCTATTAAACTAAGATATAATCACCGCATTTCCTCCTCCACATCACTCCCTCACTTTCTTCCTTCCTGCCCTCCCATCTCCATCCTATCTCCTGCTCTGCCCCCAAAATGATCTTCTGTAGATATTCTGTAGGTACTCCTGTTACAGATACATATAAACAGATGAATATTAAAGTAAAACCTTATGCTGACAATGTGTATTAGCCCTCAGTTGTGCTTAATTTATATGAGTATCCAGGTACAGAGATATATAGAAAGAAAAAGAATGAATAGGATCTACTAGCTGTGTGTTTAGAGGAAAGAGAGACAGAGACATAGAGACAGAGATACATCAGACAGCCAGTCTGGGAAAAGACCGCCGCTTCAAAGGCATACCCCCACTTTCCTAGTTCCTCCAGTTGGATACAAATTTCTAGTTACCCATTCAGCAATAAATTAAACAATAGACTACCCCATTATCCATTTGCCATCCTATTGTCTCTTTGGCAATACTACCAGCTAGAGATAAAAACTTCAATTCCTAGCAAGAATTGCCACTAGAAACAGAAAACCCCTTATCAGGAATGATAATACAGGATTTTCCCAAGAGAAATTGGGGTTAATTTCTCACTATAAACTTATGAAAGAAGTTATAAGTAGCCATAGAGTTTACACTCCAGAAAGCAGCATCCGTTTCCATCTTCATGCAAAATCTGGAGTTACCATTCAACTCTAAGATTTCTCACACGTGCGGAGAGAGCTAAACTAAGTCTACCTTCCTTCTAATCTCAATTGTCTGCAAGCTGCAAGAGCAAAGCAGATAACATTCATCATCTATTTTCAGAACAAAGATTTCTAACTAAGATAAGTTACTCAAAATGATAAAGTTAATAGGAATAGTAAAAGAAATACTAAGAGTTACAACATAAAAATAGCAAAATCTGGATTAATCAGAAGCAGCTGTCTGTTGATATGGAGGTATAAAATTCTGCTGTGTACCTAGATTCCAGGGGTCCCAAATATTGCTTGTTTATTTCATTGGTTGGTTGGCTGGTAGATGACTGATTTTGGTTTTCTATAACATCTCTCAGAAAAAAAATCAAAACAAACAACATCTAAAATATGTATGTATTATTAGGTCAATTTATATGCAGTAATCTACACAGTGCCTAACAGATGTTGCTGCTATTTTTAGAGAAATTGCAATATCTCAAAATAACCCAGCCGTTTACTGCAATACCCGAGAATGTCTCACACATCATTTTGGAAGGAACTATGGTTAACTCAAGATTTGAGGCACATTTGAATTCTGACTTCCTCAGCATGACACATGTAACTTAGACAATGTTTGTAACATGAGGTTCATCTTTCTGATGTACTTTGCCCAGTTATAAGTTGGACTTGATAACACTTACTTCATAGTTATGTTGAGGATTCATTTAAGGAATTCCAAAAACAGTACATAATGCTTAGCTCACTAAATATTAGCTGTTTTTAATCTTTACTAGGCATATTTCCTATCATGCGATATTTGTGTGATGATTAACTTTGACTGTCAAGTTGATAGGGTGGAATAACCTAAGGAACACACCCCCGGGTGTACCTAGAAAGAATCGATGGAGAGAGATAAATAAGGATGGAAAACCCAAGAAGGTGAGTAGCACCATTCTACAGACTGTGGTCCCAGGGTGGATGAGGAGGAGAAAGCGAATGAAGGACCATTATTCATCTCGCTGCTTCTGACTCTGGGTGCAGTGTGGTCAGCTTCCATACAGTTAAATGCTCTCTTTGCTCCTTGTCTTCTCCACCACGCTGAACTGCATCGTTTCAAACTATGGACCAAAATAAACTTTTACTTTCTTTAAGTTATTTCTATCCAGAATTTTGTCACCACGAGAAAAAAATAACAAAGAGTACAATTCCATTGCCAGGTGCAGAAACCACCAGTCAGTCTTCAGGAGAGCCGTGTGGAAGACAGAAAAAGGCTCTGAAGGCTGTTTTATCAGGAGAATCCCCCAGATATTTCCAGAACATACCAAAAGAAGAACTTCGTCTTCCATGCTATCCTTCCTTAAAACAAAATCCTTGTTTCAATTAAGGCTTAGTCATGCAACTAGCTAGAGTTTCCAAGAAAATAATGTCTCTATATCTTTAGTATCTAATTAAATACAAAAAGAAATGCAAGCAGTTAGCCAAGCTTTTGATTTTTAGACATGAACAGTCTCCAGCCCACTCAGTGGACTGGCATTTCGCTCTTCTACATTTATCAACAGGAAAAGGTAGGGAGATTGTGATGTCTGCTGTAGCAGAAGTTGCTGAGAATGGGAACCAGTCCTCACAGAGATCATTTGCAGGTCGGCATCTATACCAATGAATTGACTTTGCTTGGAAGAATAACTTAGCTGACGTTTAAGCTGAACATAGTATCTTTCAAGGTGTTATACAATGTTAATATGTGATCACTCTGCAGATCAGTGTTAATACTAGTGTGATCTTTTGGACTAATGATATTGGCCATACATTTCTCCATATTGCAGTGGTTATTGTGGGCTTGGGTTTTCTTTTTAATACGACCTGCCATATTACTCTTTACTTTAAGATTTTTGATTATCATACAAATGAGCATGTTTCTTCATGCATTTTTAAATAGATCCTTTCTCTTATCCATATCTCTCCCATGCTCCCCCCTTTGTGCCTTCCACCACAACATTCCCCTTTCCTTCATAATGTCACCTGGGTTCTATTCCCTCCACCACTCCATTCCTTAAATTCTCATTTCCTTTCCCCATAATCATCCTTTTTGTATTAACAATCTCATCGATACACGATACAATCTGTATCGTGTGTTAATATATTTTTATGAAGGCGAAATGGGCCTATCCCACCCTGTGGGTGTGGAGGAAGCCATGCGGTTTGCTTTGACCAATGAGAATATGAACACAGCACAGTATATACAAGTCTAGCCTTAGAGTGTGTCTCTGTTTGTCTTCTTTCATTAGAACAACAGGACTGCATATGAGTGAGCATGGACATGAGGGGTTTGCCACCACAGAGAGAGAGAAACCCATGTTCTAATTCAAGCTTCTACTTGAAAACTTCTCTGATGACCTCTCTTTTGATGAAGTCGCCTCATCTTTCGATGGCCATGCTAGCATGTAATCGTAATAGTGGCTTTACTTCCAAGATTTCAATCCCCAGTGTTGCCTGCCATTTCAAACCTTCATGTCTTTACTCTTTAAATCTTCAGCTTTTTTGCTTCCTGTCCCTTAAGATCGAAACCTTCAAGCAAGACTCCTGTATTTTTAAAACCATAAATTTCATTCATTATCTTCCCCTGCTTCACTACCATTCTACCATGAGGCCACTCATGTCCAAACATCACTGATACAACCATCTACCTAAAGGTTTCTACCATTGCATTTTTCTCCTTTTCTGTCGCAATTATTTCAGCCCATTACTTACAAAAGCCACATTCCTTTCCTACCAGTGATTTTCATTATAGTTACTACTACAATAAAACAACACCCCAGCTTAGTAGGTTAACAAAACGAGCTTTTTATTACTTATGGTATCCTTTAGAACAAGAAATTCGGTGAGATTAAATTAGATGCCTCCTGAACATTGTATAGATTGGGAACGAAATATAAAGTTAGTGTAGATTCATGGGACAAATTTAGCTTTACATAGAAAGATGACATCTTAAACTGCATGTTTAAGGTCACATCTTAAACTGCATGTTGAATGATAAATTTTATTGCAACTATCTTCAGAAAAGTATACTCTTATATAACATCATCTAGGAACCCCCCCAATCCCACCCTATGGTTATAGATACAATTTAGTAAATTTGAACACTCTTATAGTTTCATGATTAAATAACATTTAAAATTTAGTATAGCCAACTAGAGTAAACAGTCCTAGTTTATACTGAAGTCTGGAGGCTCCCTAGAGAATTTCTGGATTCCTTCCACACTAGAAGGCTGAAGAACACAGAGTCTGCTAACAGCAATAGTCTATTGAAACCCTAACTCGGAAAAAAAGGGGGTGTTGGGAGGTAGGGTGGTACCAGGTGCTTTTCCTCTGACTAACTATTGGAAAGTGCTACTTACTGAGAGAGCAGATCTTCCTTGTTTGGTTTTTTCTCTCCATAAACGCCATAAAACCCAAGCTGCTAGCTCTGTCTCCTGGACTAAATCTAAGCCCAGTAACATGGATGAGTGACATGATGACAAGCCTCGCCAATATACCAGTGTAGAGGTCTTCTTGTTTTGACATGGACAGCAAGCCTCGCCAACACATCAATGTATAGTTCTGCTTGTTTCCTAGCTGTACTGCACAGGGACATGAGATCATCAGTTCTGTGTTATATCAAACAGACCGAAGTCTAACTTAGGAGGATAAAAAATTAAGAATCTCTAAAGGAAACTTTATTTTCGTATTTCACCTCATATTAGAATCAATGACAAGGAGGCTCCAGCAAGACAAAAACAGGCTTTCTTTTATTAATTAATTTAAAAAAATCTATCTTCATTTTATATTCCAATTCCAGTTCCCACTCCCTCTCCTCTTCCTGCTCCTCTGCTCCCCCATTCTAACCCCCATCCACTTCTCAGAGAGGGTAAGGCTCCCCATGGGAAGTCAACAAAATCTAGCATATTGCTTTGATGTAGGACCAAGGCCTTGCCCACTATATAGGCTGCGGAAGGTATCCCTTCAAAGAGAATGGGTTCCAAAAACCCAGTACATCAACCAACCACAAGACCCAGCAATACCACTCTTGGGCATATACCCAAAGGATGCTCAATCACACTGTAAGGACATTTGATCAACTATGTTTATAGCAGCGTTATTTGTAATAGCCAGAACCTGGAAACAACCTAGATGCCCCTCAACTGAAGAATAGATAAAGAAAATTTGGTACATTTATACAATGGAGTTTAAACTCACCAGTTTTAAAAAAAAAGGCATCTTGAAATTTGCAGCAAATAGATGGAACTAGAAAAAAAAAACATCCTAAATAAGATAACCCAGACCCAGAAAGACAAGAACAGTATTTACCCACTCATAAAGGGATATTAGTTGTAAAGCAAAGGATAAAGAGCCTATAGTCCATGATCCCAGAGAAGTTAGGTAACAAGGAGAACCCTAAGAGAAACATACTTAGATCCCCCCTGGAAGAGAAATAGACAAAATCTGATAAAATTGGGAGTATGGGTGTGGAGAAAGAAAGAATGTCATAAGGGGAAGAGAGTAGAAGAGAAGGAGAACTTGAGGGAATAGGATGGTTGAGATGGGGGAAGGACAGAAAGGGAGAGCAAGGAAAAAGATATCTTGATTGAGAGAACCATTATTGGGCTAGCAAGAAATCTGGAACTAGAGACATTCCTAGGAATCCACAAGGTTGACCCCAACTAAGACCTGAAGCAGTTGTGGAGAGGGTGCCTGAACTCATCTTGCCTTGTAATCAGACTGATGACTATCTTAAATGTCTTCATAGAAACTTCACCCAATAACT
The DNA here is from genome assembly GCF_982192425.1 of Myodes glareolus. Taxonomy (NCBI): domain Eukaryota; kingdom Metazoa; phylum Chordata; class Mammalia; order Rodentia; family Cricetidae; genus Myodes; species Myodes glareolus. The sequence continues at coordinate 11,897,511 of NC_142034.1, forward strand.
GATGGAAGCAGAGGAAGAGATCCACAGTGGAACATTGGGCTGAGTTCCCAAAGACCAGTCAAAGAGAGAGGGCAGTGATAGTATGAGCAAAGAAGTCAGATACTGCTTATCTGAGCTAGTGGGAGCTCACCTACTCTGGCCTGATAATGGGGGAACCAGTATAGGACCAAACTAGGCTTTCTGAATGTGGGTGACAGTTGTATGCCAGGCATAGTCTGCGGGGCCAAGGCAGTGAGAACAGGATGTATCACTACTGGATTTTTAAAAACAGGTTTTCTTATAGACTTAACTGATCTTTTTGAGTCTTTTTAAATTTGGGGGGGGGGAATATCATAAATGATTATAATGTATCAACATCATTTCCTCTCTTCATTCTTCCACTTCAAACTCCCCCACCTCCCTCTCTCATTCATGACCTCCTAAAAACAATTAGTGTGTGTGTGTGTGTGTGTGTGTGTGTGCGTGTGTGTGTGTGATTGTGTATGTGCAAATCCAAATATGCACATGGATTTACAGCTGACCACTTGGGATTAGATAACTTGTCAGTGGACTCTTCTTTGGAGAAAACTATCTCTCTCTCAGCAATCATTGATTTCTTATAGCTCTTCATCTAGGGGTGGAGCTTGTCAACTTTCCCCATTACTATTAACATGTAGACTGGTATCATTGTGAGGTCTTGTTTATGTAACCAATATTGCTGAGATTCTAAAGGTCCACAGTCAGTCTCATTTCTAGAAGACACGATCTCATAGCAGACATCCTGGCCCTTGGGTTCTTAACATCTTGTTCTCCTAAATCTTCTTCCATGGATTTCCCTGAGGCCTAAATGTAGGAGCTGCCTTGTTGACAAACCAAAGACAGCTGAGCACCCTATGGTCACTTACTCTCTATAGTTCTGATCACCTGAGGTATCTTTAATCATCTGTACTGCAAAATGAAGCTTCATTTCGTTATTTTTGTCACTTGCATAGCCTCAAGTATCGGTTGTCCTCGAACTCAGTCTTCAGATCTCAGAGGGTCCTTGGGATCCTGTTCCCTGTTTGAAGCAAGGTTAACCCTACTCTACAGTGTCTCATTGTTTCACGTGCACCTCGGTGGTCTTCACTCTTTTGTTTGGCTTTCATCCTTCTATCACTTTAATTACCTTTTCTGTACTTAAGCCAATGACTACCCTAAGGTACAAATGCTTACTGACAAATATACAAATGAACAAATGGATGAATGGATTCTGTTTCTAAGATTTATTCTATGATGGGTTAGCTAGTTGACTTAGTAACCAAAAGTACTAGATGCTCTGTTGTAATAAGGAGCAGCAGGCCGCTTTCCTGCTTTCCTGCTGCCCGGCTCCTGGCTAGTTTACACCCGAAATAATTATACGGAAACTGTATTCATTTAAATACTGCCTGGTCCATTAGTCCTTGCTTTTTATTGGCTAACTCTCACATATCAGTTCAACCCATTTCTAATAATTTGTATCGTCACTTGACTGTGGCTTACCGGCACGAGTCTAACCAGCATCCATCTTGGAGAGAAGAGCCATGGCGTCTGCCAGACTGTATTCTTCCTCCCAGAATTTTGTTCTATCTACTCCACCCACCTAAGGGCTAGCTTATCAAAAGGCCAAGGCAACTTCTTTATTTAACCAATGAAAGTAACACGTAGACCCTCCTACACAAATGCTCTTCCAGAGGATCCAAGTTTGGTCCCCTGAATAAAAATTTGCAACTTCCTGTAATTTCATCTCTGAGGCATCAAGCTTCCTCTCCTGCCTTATGTGGACACCTGCACACAGTAGGCATGCATTTACAAACACACAAACACATTATTATTACAAATAAAATACTTTGAAATTTTATTCTATGCAACCATCAAACTATAGTAGCCATGATAACTCTTCTACTACTATTAAAGCAGTAAAGAACAGGTAAAAATCAAATTACCATGAAACTGATTAAGTATGTTGGGTCATATTTGTGTAACAGAATGGTAGATAAAAAGAGAAAAAAATACAGAAATCTAATAGCCAATTCATATTTGTTGTCTTGGAAAAATGCCAGCTAGGCAATGTTGAAGGAAAAAAGTTATGTAACCAAACAAAACTCAAAATGTTTGCCCACTTTTGCAACATTATGTAACTCTCAATGTTGCGCTGCATATAAACTACGTCTTTATGTTCATATATATGTGGTCTGGAGTCTACAATACAATTCTCTTTGAAGTTTTAATAGTGATTAACCCTAAAAGACCTGGGAATGACTTCAGCTTTTTTTCTCCGATAGTTTTCTGAATCATTTCAGATTTTAAATGAGTATTTACCATACTAAAAATCAGAAAAATAAAAATGGAAATGTCTATTGTTAGCCTTTGATGCATCATATAAATAGTTAAGTGATTTTTCTTCAGGAAAAAAATTAGTGTGATTATTCTACTATTCTATTTAAATTCCCTTCATTTTCCCCTCTTATTGTTTCTTATTATTTGAAATATGAAGATACAGTTAGTATTGCAAATAATAATATTAATATAACAATAACAATAGTAGTAGTAGTAGTAGTAGTAGTAGTAGTCATAAATCCAGAAATATAATTAGGTTAAGCTTTGCAAAGCGTATTTTAATATAGCATCAAGTATGTTCACATTTTTATTACTGATTATAATGTTCAGCAGCCTGTGACACAACAATTCGGACTTTGGCAGGCGGAGCACAGTTTCCACTTCTTTTGGTAGAAGATGTCGGGTGTGGAAACTTTCTACTTCCTTGGAAACTCTTCTGAAAATGGGTTTTCACTCAATTCAGCCTCTAAGTGTTTAAGAGGTGAGTGAATTTCTGAAAGTGGTCTGACGGTTTTAGGGTTGCTGGCAGTGACTGTAATTTTCACACTATGTGAAAGAAGGAAAAATCCATATTATTAAAAATTTGCCCTAGATCTCTTTCCCATTTCCTATTTTTTGCTTCATAAAGAGACCAAAGTATCCAGGATAATTTTTCTATGGAAACATTTAAACTCAGCATTCAAATAGTTACTTATGTGACTATATCTCTGAATGATTATTATGATGCTAACAGAGTTAACGCTGAAGAGACACTCCCAGGAGAAGAGATGACTGAAGCCCATGCAGCTCTTTTTCTTTCAACTTTCAAACAACTGTTTTGCGAAATCTGATACTCATTTCTATTTAGCTACCTGAGTGAGGATCAATAAGGTACCTCAGCTTCACGCAATTTTTTTTTCTGGAAAGAAAAAAAATAAGCTTCTTAACAGAAAATATAATAAGCAGGTTCCAAAGGAAATAAGCTCTTCCCTGCCACTGAGCATGAGATTGGTACCCTAGTCCATTTGGGTAGTTATGACAAAATACCATTAACGGGGAGGCTTGTAAACCACAGACACATATTTCCCCTCATTCCAGAGGCTTGGAAGCCCAAACCCAAGCAAATTCAGAGTCTGTTGTGGAACTACTTTCTGACTCAGAGAGGTGTCTTATTGGTCATAAGAATGGGCAATGGGGCTTCCTACAAACCATCTTATGAGGGCACTAGTCATTCATATGCTGCCCTTAAAACCACACTATATCTTAAATATTTAATATGGTTGTCTTATCAATTAGAGTTTCCACACATGAATCTGGAGAAGAGAAAGTCATCTGAGTATTCAAGTCATAGAAGTTAGCTTCCTAGGACAAAAATCCTAAAAGTAGGCAGCTTTCCTGTCTACTTTCCACACCGCCATTTGTTTTACTGGCTAAGAAGCCAGTGTCCCCATTCCCAAGAGAGTCTTCTTGCATTCCCCGTGAATGAAACCCAAGAAGAATGTGCCTATGAATTTTCAGGGCTACTTGTCTGTCCCTAAAGCCATCTTTCAAATTGCCAAAGGGAAGGGAAGAAAGAGAATAGATGATGGCCCTTAGTTGAAATTGTACTACCCACTCTGCCATATCAGATTGATTGTGAGTTTCCCAAAGCCCCTCTTTCTTGCTTCTCTTTTGTTGACTTTAATATAGCATCAATTCCTATGACTTTAATTACTAAGTTATCAAGGGAACACTGATACATATAAATCCTCACTTCTGGTCTTCACTTGCATTTTGAACTGGAGGCTCATGTGGGCGAACTGCCTTCCCATGATCTTAACCCACGGCACATTGGTTCCACCACATTCCTACACATCTATCTTTTGTTTGAGTTCTCTGCTGGTATCTGTCACCCAATATCCTTCAATATCGATGTCTGAAGTGAAATGCTAAAATGCCATGTTCGCCTCCCCCTTCCCTCCAGCTTTACAGACTGTCTCCAACCTCCATAAATTCCACCTCATCAACATGTCTGGAATCAATCCCACCTCTCTAATCTACGTGTCATTTTCACAATACGATGTCCATTATCTCTCGTCTGGACCACAGGTTGGCAGGCTGCACACCACAAGCCAAATCCAGACACTGCTTGACTTTGTAAATCAAGTTTTATTGGGTTGTCTGTGGCTACTTTCACACTACAAAGCCAGAGCCGGATAGTTGCACCATGGACTGTGTGATACATTAAGTCTGAAATATTTACTGCTTGGCTATTTAAAAAAAAAAAAAGAGCTTCACTATCCAAACCAGGCAAACCAGGGCACTAGTCTCCTAAAACTTTATATTGCTCAGTCATTGACTCAGAAGAAAAAAACTACTGATAGTTAAGCACCAGAAAGAAACACAATACAGTGCACAGCTCTCCATAGTAAACACACAGTGGCAACCTGTAGTTTCAGCACTGAGGCAGAAGGATCACGTGCTCTTAAGGTCAGTCTGAGACACATGGTAAGTAGCTGTCTCCAAAGAAAGAAATAAAATAAAACAACAAAGTAAAAACTAATCACTAAAAATCCTTCTATATTTTCTCCTGGGCACCCAGATCCCCATTATTTCTTGCAATAATTAAATCATACTTTGGATTGCATTCATGCTTTTTCTGTTATGATAAAGAAAAGATCCAGAGGCAGGGTTCTTTATAAGAAAGCAAAAAAGACTTATTTAGTTTGCAGGTATTGAGGTTCAGCAATAAAGTGTAGGTATCAGTCAGGCACCTGTCAAAGCTCCACACCAGGAATATCATGGAGAGAGCATGTGGGACCAGTCACACAGTAGGACTGGAATATCGTGGAAAGAGCATGTGTAATGGCGAATCAATCCCACATCAGTTATGTTTTAAAGGGGTATTTGTTTTTGGGGGTAAACTTACATACACACAAACCATCAGGAAAGGAGCCTAGTCGCTGGAGGAGGAGCCAGAACCAAGCGCCGGAAACAAGTGGCCAAGCCGAGGCTTGCCGATCTTCTTTTAAAGAGAAATATACCACACCCCAGTGGGCTGGTATTTCAGCGGCTATTAGCTGACAGAGCAGAAGGCTCTCCCGCAGCACTGTGGACTCGTGCTTCAGCGACTATTGGCTGAAGGAGCCGAAGGTACTCCCGCAGCACCTCCCCCTTTTGTTTAAGTAAGAGAGTACTAAGACTACTACGAAATTATATACAGTAAGCACAAACCTACAAAATTATATACAATAAGTACAAATATCCTATTCTAACTAGCTAAAGTCTTGTATAATAAATAACTTGGCTAAATCATGAGAGGAAAGTAGCTACATTTATCTAGTCTTCAACTCCATAGAAGATCCGAGAAGGGAAATAATGTTACCTGAGTAATTAGGAAGTGCAATCAAAGAACTTCCAAAACATACAACAAATCACAGAGACAACTGGCTACCTGGGCAATCACCAAAGACCTGTTTGCAGTGTTGAAGCAACCATCTTTGACTAAGGCCTAGAATAACTGACAGATTATTTTTAACAGGCAAGAGATTTTTCAAAACTGTCTTACCCCGTCTTAGTAAGATTGGACAGTTCTGCTTATCCATTTCCGGATACCGTGTATTTGTCAGTAGTTGAGGTATGGGCAGTTCCTTGCCCAGAGGCCGGTTTTTTCAAGAAGACAAACTCCAAGTGGAGTGTCTTTGGTGCTCAACAATCTCTCGGGAATAGGTCAGTGTTGCCAGGAGTGATTGTGTCTCACTACACAGAACTCTAAGATTAAATTAAATGACATTTTCTACAGCTCTTCGAAGAGGTTGAAGACTATACAGAATATAATCTCTATGTATCTAAAGAACCTGATTAGTCTAACCATAAATATGACAGACATAGATGACTATTGTATTGCTCTACAATTCTTAACATGTATCTAACTTAAAGACTAAGAGAATAAACAACTGTGCAATAAATGAGGACAGTGACCTCCAAATGTAAACAATAAATATCAATACATAAACAATATATGAGTATCTTAATCAGAGGTAGAAATGTACACTGCAATATGGTATACATATATCAATACAATATATATCAATATATAAAAAATGTTTTAAACAGGTAGAAGCATGCATACATACAATATTCAATATAATTTAACTTTGTATCCATATACAAAAATCTATGCCGATGTAATTATCTATAAACAATAGCTCACAAATACCATTATTATCTATCCAATTTTTCCTCTTTTTTTTCCAAAATTATCCCTGAGCTTATAAAATTCCTCCCCCAACTTTCAACCATATACTAATTATAATCAATCCCTAAATATTGTTCCTAAACCTGAGGACACACTTTGCTGAGAGAGGGGACATCGTCTTCTAGAATTACTTCCAGCTGTCATGGGGGTGAGGTTCTTTCTGGAGGATCCTGTGAAAGTAAAATGATGGTTAAATTTCAAGATCAATGTCTTTTAAAATTGCAAACAGTCCCTGAGTATTTTTTGGAGGGCTGGCCAGAATGTTGTACAAGATGTACGCCATTTCAGCTAACCAAGTTGGAATCATCTATGCAGCTGATACCCGAAACAGGACTTGTAGTAGCACTATCAGTATCATGACGTCATATCAACCGAGTAGAGTTGTTGTTATGGGGGTCCTATCTTCTTCCTGGAAATTTCAAATGTCAGTGCAGAAAAAACTCATTGTTCATTGTAGAAAACTTAAACATTAATTATATAGACATATACAAACATATATTCAATGAAAGGTATGATAGACATATTCAATGAAAAGTATGATAGATATGAAGAAAATCAAAGATGTTTTCTAAACTCATATTTCTTTCTGTCTCATATCATGGCTCTTGACATAAGACAGAAACTCCAGAAACTCTGGGTTTTTCTCCTAACAACAGGCTTGGAATTAGAGAGGGACCAAGCCAAGAGTCCAACTCCAAAACCAGCTCTATAAATTCAGAAATATGATTTAGTATATTCCAGAGCTTCATACTCACAGAACCTATTCAGTTTTCTTGATAATCCATATTGGGTAGCTATTTTTCCATCTGTCAGTATTCAAACATCCAGGGTCCTTTGAATTTTTCAAAGACGAGTGTTTTCCTGTGGAGATAAGAACAGAACCCTGCCCCCATTCGATGTTTTTCTTACCACATGTATGGTTATCATCATTGTAGATGCTGTCATTTCTCCTTTCCAAGAGGTTTCTTCTCTTCATATCTAACCTTTATTAATTTTGATGGTATCCACAATTTTTCTTCTCCTGTGGAAACAAGAGCAAAACCCCTTCCCCAACGTAGCACATCTCCTGGCTTCCATTAAGAGGTCAGCACATCCTTGATATAAACCGGTTGATTTAGTTCAGCAGACTTTTCCATTATCCAATGTCTTTCTGCCGCTGTTGTTCCCTTCTCATTAGCGTTAAGAAAATTCAAGGTTAATAAGGCATTATATAATCTATTTCTGGGGGCATTTTCCACCCCTTTCTGTTTATTTAACATATCCTTTATAGTTCGATTTGATCTTTCTAAGACTGCTTGACCTTATTGGATTGTATGGTATACCTGTAACATGCTTAATATTATAATAAGCAAAAAAAACGTTTCATTTTCCTAGAGACATAAGCTGGACCATTATCTGTTTTTATTTGTGCAGGTATACCCATAATGGCCATAACTTCTAATAAATGTGTGATTACTGAGTCAGCTTTTCTGAGCTTAAAGCAGTTGCCCACTGAAAGCCTGAATAAGTATCAATGGTGTGATGTACATATTTTAATTTTCCAAATTCTGCAAAGTGGAAGACATCCATCTGCCAGATTTCATTCCTTTGAGTACCCTTCGGGTTAGTCCCTGCAGGTAGTGGTGTTTGGTTATATAAAGAGCAAGTAGGGCATCTCTTTACAAAATGTACAGGCTCCAGTTATTGGAGCATCATGTACAATTCGAGGAAGAATCTAAGAAGTTCTCTTTATATGGTTAAGTCTACCGTTTTTTGGATAGTTGCTATTAATTTCTCCCAAAAAATTAGCACAAGCCCTTTGCCATGGTTCATTGTCTTCCCATAACTTTTTTATTTCATCAGTTGTGAAAGGCACTATAATTTCTGCTGGGTCTATACCTGCTAGTTGAAGAAGTCTCAGTTTACCTTTTATAATTAATTCAGAGACCTTTTCTACATAAGTTTTCAATTTTTTACTTGGTTTGTGTGGTAAAAAGATCCATTCTAAAATAGTATCTTCCCTCTGCATTAAAATTCCCGTAGGAGAAATTCTGGAAGGCAATATGACTAGAATTCAACTAAGATTTGCATCCACCCTATCTACATGTGCCTCCTGTAATTTTTCCTCAACATGGTCAGTTCCTTTTCTGCTTCAGCTGTTAATTCTCTGGGACTATTCAAATCTTTGTCACCATCTAAGGTTTTGTTTAAATGAATTATTAGATCAGGTGTTATCCCAACAGCTGGTCGTAGATTGGAAATGTCTCCTAACAATCTCTGAAAATCATTAAGAGTCCATAACTGGTCTCTTCTAATTTGTTCCTTTTGTGTCCTAATTTTCTGTAAACCTATTCTGTAACCTAGGTAATTAACAGAATCTCCTCTTTGAATCTTTTCAGGAGCAATTTGTAATCCCCATTTAGGCAAAATTATCTTTACTTCCTCAAACATTCTTTCTAAAATATCTATGTTTGAATCGGATAGCAAAATGTCATCCATGTAATGGTATATTATAGATTTAGGGAATTGCTTATGTATTATTTCCAATGGCTGACTTACAAAGTATTGACACAGGCTGGGGCTATTGAGCATTCCCTGTGGGAGGACAATCCACTGGTATCTCCTAGTAGGCTGGGAGTTATTATAAGTAGGCACTGCGAAGGCAAATTTTTCTCTATCCTTTTTTTGGAATGGTATGGTAAAGAAGCAATCCTTCAAGTCAATTACTATAAGAGGCCATCCTTTGGGTAACAGAGAAGGTAGAGGAAGTCCAGACTGTAGAGGGCCCATAGGTTGAATTACCTTGTTGACAGCCCTTATATCTGTCACCATTCTCCATTTGCCAGATTTCTTTTTTACAACAAACACAGGAGAATTCCAAGGGTTAGTGGACTCCTCAATATGTTGAACATCTAATTGCTCCTGTACCAACTGTTCTAAAGCCTGCAATTTATCTTCAGCTAAAGGCCATTGTTTAATCCATATTGGCTTTTCAGTTAGCCATTTTAAAGGTAGGGCTGTAGGTACCTCTAAAGGTTTGTTAGTTGTTTTATGTTCTTGTACAGCCTGAATGGCTGGTGACCTTTGTGCATAGTACTTTATTACATCCTTCCCAGAATCATGACTTCCTGAGACTGCAGGAATGTTAATCTGGGTATTCCATTTTTGTAGCAGGTCATGGCCCCATAAATTTATTGCAATATCAGCTACATATGGCCTTAACTTTCCTCTTTGACCCTCTGACTCAATACAGTGAACCCATCTCGTGCTTTGTTTAACTCGAGATATGGTTCCAATTCCTAGTAATTGAACATCTGCCTCTTGAAGAGGCCAATTTGGATGCCAAGATTCTGGAGTGATGATACTCACATCTGCTCCTGTGTCTATCAAGCCAACAATCAAAATTCCATTTATACGTACTCTCAACTTTGGTCTCTGATCATTTATCGAAGTTTGCCAAAATACACATTTCTTATTTCCTAATTGAATTTCTGATTTATCCTCCAAATTTACATCATTTAGAACCTTATGATCTTGTACAGAAGCTTCTAGAGTTTTTAATTTTCCTGGTGTGACATGTCCTCCACGGTTACTGGCAATGACTGGGCCACTTTTGGCTTGGGGGCCTGCGAGAGGCCCCTCAGGGAGTTTCCCGATGGTATCAGGTTGCCTTGTCTCTCTGTTGTTGATCTGCATTCATTCATCCAATGTCTTCCTTTACCACACTTCCTACATATACCTGAAGGCCGAGGTTTCCTATTCCTGCCATTCCCAGATGAAGTGTTATTCCTAGAAATACTTTACCAGCAATCCCTTTTTAGATGTCCAAATTTACCACAATTAAAACATTTGGCAGGTTGATGTCCCCTCATCACTTTAGAAATCGCTTCTCCTACCCAAGATTCGTCATCCTTATTAAAGTTCTGAAAATTCATGGTATGCTGGATCCATTCATCCATAGGTGCTGATCTAGACCTTAAAGGCACAATTGTCTTTTTGTAGTCTAAGTTTGCATTTTCTAAAGCCAATGATTCAAGAATTAGTCGTCTAGCTTCTGGGTCTGTTATTCCTGTGTTCAGAGCCTTAATTAATCTTTGCAAAAAGTCAGTATAGGGTTCTCCCTGTCCCTGCCTAACCCTAGTATATGACTCTACCTTTCTTCCTGGCTCTCGTAATCTACCCCAGGCATTTAAAGCTGCTTTGTGGCATAGAGACAATACTTCATCATCATAAAGAGCTTGGACCTGTGGATCAACGTAAGCTCCTACGTCAAGAATTTGATCCTGTGAAACCTCCACACCTTTTGCTCTTCCTTGCTGTTCCATATGTTTGGATTCTTCCTTGAAATAAATTCCAAACATCAAGGAAGGGCCATCTTCGAGGACCGCTGAAGCTAACTGTGAGAAATCGTGGGGGATAGCCCTGACATTAGAAGCCCAAATCCTTATCATTTCCTTAACAAATGTAGAGTGCAAGCCATAATTAACAACGGCTTGCTTAATTTCCTTTAGGTCATTCATACCTACTGGCGTCCATCTAGATTCTTTGGCTCCCTTTGAGCCTTGAGAAGTTGATGCTTTGTCAGAATAAATTACAGGGTATGTTGCTAAAACCCTGGGTAAGCCAATTCTAACAGGTGGTGGTGGCGGCATTGTATCCTGCCCTTGTGTCTTCTCACCCAGATCATCAGTTCCAATAATTTTTTCAATCATTTCAAATCTTTGTATCATTGCCTCTCTTAAATCCTGAATCTCCTGACCTGCATGTGTTTCTAGTGATTTCACTAAGGTATCAATTTTTTGGTCCCCATTCTGCACTTGTGACTCCAAGGTCTTAATGTTTCCTTTTAAAGATAGTATCTCCTCCTTGAACTGCCCCTGAATATCATGTAAATTGCCATCCTGGAGGTTACCTTATCAAAACTCTGTGATAACTTTTCAAAGTCAAATTCAACAGCTTGGCTCCTTTCAGGTAATTTCTTAGTGCCCTTAGATAAGGAGTCAATTTTGCCTATCATAGTATTAATCCTATCAAATAATGCCACATATTTCCACAATGACATAACATTAAGAAGGAAACTAAAACCTAATAACCAGTAAATCGAGGTACCTCCATAGGCATATAGGCCACTTGTGATTTCTACCAAAGTGGCAGCAAAAGCTGCAGCTGGAGTCCCATTAAAAAAGAAACCTGCCATTTTACCTTTCAGGCACCAGATGGTGATGTCTCCAAGTCACGACTAGAACCACTGTAGGTCACACAACAAATTCTGTTTTAAAATCCGCTCTGTTATTTGTTCAAAAACTGGGGAAAATTTGTCAATTGAGAGGTCAGACGTACACAGAGAGAAAATCCAGAGGCCAGGCACAGAACACAAAAGGTCAGAGAGCTTCTAGTGGCCAATAAGCAAGGCAGCTTGGCCTACCCCTGCCGGGCTCTCCTGCCCTGCCGCTCTGTTCAACCCGATGCAGAGGGTCATGACACGGCCACTGTGCTGTTGCTAAAGAGGCCTAGTGCTTTGGGCCCCATGTCCCTGTGCTGGGATTAAGGGTCAAGCTGCTTGTAGCACTCCCAATCAGTTATGGCGGATGGCGGGGGTTTCAAACAACTTGCTGGAACTTCAAAGGGAGCTTGCGCTGTGAGCTCTTTGACTCACGTTGCAAGGAAAAATTTAAAAATCAGTGCAGAACAGGGCAAAGTAGGCCAGCAGAGACTGTCCAAACCTGTGTATCCTGGGAGGCGTGGAGGTTATGGCTGAGGGAGGGCTCGTGCCAAGCTGAGCTGGCCAAGCCAAGCTGGGGGCAGGCAGCCAAGCCAGAGGCTGGCAGCTGAGCCAGGGGGTGGGGAGTGTGGGGTGGTTCTTAAACCAAACACCGGGCGCCAAATAATGGCAAATCAATCCCATACCAGTTATGTTTTAAAAGGGTATTTATTTTGGGGGGTAAACTTACATACACATAAACAATCAGGAAAGGAGCCTAGTCGCTAGAGGAGGAGCCGGAACCAAGAGGCCAAGCTCAGGCTTGCCGCTCTTCTTTTAAAGAGAAATATACCATGCCCCAGTGGGCTGGTATTTCAGCGGCTATTGGCTGACAGAGGGAAAGGCGCTCCCGCAGCACTGTGGGCTCGTGCTTCAGTGACTATTGGCTGAAGCAGTGGAAGGTACTCCCGCAGCACATGTGGGAACAATCTCACAGTAGGTCTGAAGCTAGAGAGTAAGGAGGGTGTTTTGATAACAGTTCACTGTATAAGAGATATTTCTGAGCTCACAGGAGCTACCTTTATCCCTCTCAGGGCAGCATCCTCCAGTGACCCATCCAACACTGCCATAGTGAGGACCCAGCTTCTAACACACAAGTTCTGGGGAGACACTAAAACTAAGTGAAGTCCTAACTTGACCATGCACATGAGTACATGCACAAACACTATTTTTCGTAAGTTGAATGGAGATTGCTTTTATTAGATGAAATCTAATTATGGTGATCAAACTGATCTTGAAGTCCTTAGCTCCTGCGATCCTCCACATTACTCAGCTTTGGACAATCTCAGGTGACAACCATGCATTATCATGACTGGTTGAGTTATGACTTTAGTGATTTTCTTTTGTATTATTTACCTATTTTTAAAACTATCTTTTCTCGTTTTACACACCAATCCCAGTCCCCACTCCCTCCCCTCCTCTTGCTCCCTTCACCTTCCACCCACCCCACCCCTGATCCACTCCTCAATTAGATTGATGACTGCCTAATTGTCATTATAGAACCTTCGTCCAGCAGCTGATGGAAGTAGATGAAGAGATTCACAACTAAGCACTGGGTTAAGCTCCCAGAGTCCAGTCAAACAGAGGGAAGAGGATCATGGTGGGAAAACCCACTGAAACAGCTGAGGTGAACTAGTGGGAACTCACTGACTCACAACTGACAGTTGGGGAACCTGCATAGGACCAGACTAGGTCCTCTGACTGTGGATGACAGTTGTGTGGATGTGGCAGTCGCTGTGGTCACTGTCAGTAGGATCAGGATTTATCCCTAGTACTTGAACTGGCTTTTTGGTTTTAGCAATTTTCAATGAAGGTACTTCCTTTATAACATTTTATGTCCCGCTAATATTCAACGTTACAATGATAGTTGGGAAACTTAGATCCTTTGATTTAAGGTATTTTACTGGCATACATTATTATATCATATTCTGTGTGAGGATGCAATATAATCATTTGATACATGTATACAATATGAAATGATTAAATCAGAGTAAGTCGTCTTTCTGTCTTCTTTAAGTATTTACTAATCTTTCTATTGGGAAACTTTGAACTCCCTTTTAGTTGTTTCCAAAATAAACACTAAACTGTAAGCTGTTGACCCCTTCTGTGTGGTAGTATATGTAAGCTTAGCTTCCTCTGCAGCTGTATTGGTACACATTTCAGGTCATAAACAAAGGGAAAATACAGTCTATCTTTTGTTCGGCATTCAGGATCTTGTAAGATCTACTTACGAGCTAGCTTTGCATCTGTTCCTCACTGCTGCTTCCTCCTGCCTTTTATTAACACCTCTTCCACTCATAGCAGCCTCCCAAGTCAGGCATGCCATCTACCACTGAGCTCAATGCTGTCTCTCCTACTGGAGACAATCACTTCGCCAGGCTTTGTGACTCAGGTTGCCTCCTCATTGTCAGTTACGTGCAAAGACGCTTCCCACCTCATCATCTCACAAATGCTCAGCATCACTGGAAGGCAAAGACCAAATCCTATTCAATAATATTTCCTCCACGGGGCTCAGAGAATGGAGCAGGTTCTCCATAAACATGTGTATTAAATCAAAGAGAACGAGAAAGACTTTTTTGCTAACTTGCCCACTTGTCTTTACTGCAGTTTTCTCGTTGCTTCTATTTTTTTTTCTTTTGTTCACGGTCGTGTGCACCATATGTGAGATCGTCTGCTACACCACGATGCATTATTCATATCCGAGAGCTTTTCCACAGAATGACTAATTTGGTGAATAAAATATTTGGAAGTTTTCATTCTTTTCCCCCTTCGTGTTTGAACTAAGAGTGTGGGAGAGTTAACATAGAAGGATTTTAGTAGTACTAACAGTATTAACATTAACAGGCTGTAGAAAAATATATTTAAAAATAATTTTTTTACCAAGCAAGGCATTTCTTATGAAATTCCATTTTCTTATTCTTTTTTAAGTTTTATTTATTTGTATAAATGTTTGTTGTGAACCGTGTACATGTCTGATAACCACAGAGCGAAGAGGGCATCAAACCCCTAGGACTGGACTTATAGGTGGTTTTGAGCCTCCATGTGGATGCTGGAAGCTGAATGTCCTCTGTCAGAGCAGCAAGTACTCTTAATACTGGTCCATCTCTTCTCCTCTCCCCTGTATGTCTTTTATTCTTGATCAACTCAATAAACAAACTTTACAGAAAGCCCCAGCAGTTAAGAACTTTACAGCACTGAGAGTGAGAATGGAGATATCGCAATGGAGGTCGGAAAGGACAGTATGAATCTCCTATCTGAGTCCCAGCCTGGTGTGGCCACTGGGAATCCCAGGTAGAAAGTGTTTCTGGGTATGGGGGCCGACATAAAGGAACAGGAATAAGCTTGGAGTGGGGACTGAGAGAGTACACAGGTAAGTGCATAGCTGGATCCACACCAAGGTTTTGTGGAGTCCCCCAAGTTCTTATCTTGAGGTCTGAACCTCCATATGTCAGACTGTGACTGTATCTGGAGACCTGGCTTTTAAAAAGGAAACTGATTTGAAATGAGACCATGTGTGACTCCCAATCCAATCTGACTGCCTTACTGACAAGAACAGATTAGGACAATGTGCACTCACAGTAGAAAGGATGAGTAGAGGAAGAAGATAGCCAGACCCAACACAAAAAAGAAGCCTAGAGAAAAATAGGACCCGTGAGATGGATAAAGGCACTTGCCAACAAGCCTGCTGACCTGAGTTCCTTTCTGGGGCCTATGTGGTACTAGGAGAGAAACAAGTCCTGAAATTTTTCTTCTGACCTCTCCATATACACTGTGACGCACACATGTATTATTCACACACATGAAAATAAATATAATAACAATTCTAATCAGCCCAGTGACACCTTGATCCCAGACATCTCACATCCAGACTTTGAAAACATAAATGCGTTCTGAAAGTCATACAGCCATGCTGTTATGACAAGCATGACAAGAACACCCATGTCTCAAGTCAGTTAATAAACATAGCTAGAGGGAAGAGACAAAATAGACATTTTATTATGCTTTTTCAAAAAGACAAACTGGGGAAGGATGTTTGGAAGTGGGAACTTCGAACTTTGAATTTCTCAAACTCCAACCTTCAGTTAGGTTTCTAAAATGAAAACTCCTTTGGAGAATTAACTTATCATGTACATCCTTGCCTCATCTTACATCTGTCCAATCATAAAAGAGAATTCAACTGGAAATATTCTCTGTCTTTTCTACCTCTTATTTCTTACCTAGACATGGTGATTTCCATTTGCCTTCCATGAAAAATCACGCTCTCCACCTCTCGTGCAGTTACTGATTTATCTCCACACTCATCAAACAGCTTAACAATACACATTGATAGCAAATCAGAATTAAAGACTTACTCTAGCTTTTACAAGGAGTGGATATCGTCAGAAGCAAGGTAGTGGGTGATTGTAGTGAAACACTGTCTTCTGGACCCAAGAGGATCATTGCACACAGGAACTGACAGCGGCTATGATTTTATGTATAACACATGCACAAGATCAAGACGGATGAAAAATCCCAGCATGAATGAGGCAACTCCCCTTTTCAGAGGAGCTGCTTGGAGATAGAAAATCATGTTTTTTTTTTCAGAGTTATGGCCCCTAAGAGGCTACCCATGTGCCAGCAAATGTCCCTATACCCATGAACATCTGTGTTTTAAGAAGATAATACATGAAATCAGGTGAAAATAGTGCTTGTGGCAAGAGGAAAGAATTGTTGTGAAGGGAATGGAGGGTTGGAATTCACCAAAACATACTATAAGCATAGTAGTTCTAAATAAAAAAAGTATCATTCCATATCATGGAACTATACATTTAAAAATAGTTTCTGTCCTATGGAGCTTGCATTTTAAATATAAACATGGATAGAGCTATCAGCTATCAATGATGATAGTGTCAGGTGTTTGTGTTTTGAAAAAAGTAAACTACACATTATGAATACCAAATGGGGCATTGCTATTTTATTTAGAGATGCCTCTACAGTAAGATGAGAATCAAGTCTGATCTGAAATATACATGCCAAGTGGAAAGAATTGTGCACTAGAGAAAATAGCATGCTCAAAGGTCAAGAAATCATATTTCAAGAAGAAGTTCTGTGTGCCTGAAAGAGAATGTGGGCCAGAGAAGAACAATGTGTACACTAAAGAAGGCACAAAACCTCTAATGGGATGATCATGTGGATTTTTTTTTTCCTTTCGGTTTCTTGAGATGATGGATTACATTGACAGATTTTCATATGTTGAACCATCTCTGCATCTCTGGGATGAAGCCTGCTTGATCATAGTGGATGATTTTTCTGAAGTGTTCTTGGATCCAGCTTGCCAGTATTCTATTGAGTATTTTTGTGTCAATGTTCATGAGGAAGATTGGTGTGTAATTCTTTCTTAGCTGCGTCTCTGTGTAGTATGGGATCGGTCCTGCCTCAACTTGGTATTCCAGACTTTTGTGACTCCCCAAGGAAGGCCTTACATCCTCTGAGGATTAAATGGGGTTGGGAGAAAAGGAAAGAGGGGGAACTGGTATTGGTATGGAAAATGAAAATCAAATTTTTAAATTAAAAGAAAAAATAAAAAAGAAGACAGAAAACATTTGGAGACTGCTCTAAGAGAACCTAGCTAGAAGAATGAGTCACTAGGGGTGTGTTCATGAGATTGCATATTGTCCTGACTCCCTCATCTATCTTGCTCTCCTTTTTATCCATCATGAAATGAAGAACTCCCTCTGCCATGAACTCCCAATTCCATAATGATCTTCCTAGGCACGTGGACCCAAGCAACCATGGATTTGAACCTCTAATAATCTGAATTAAAGTTACATTTTCTCTCTTTTAAGTTATCCTCTTGAATACTTTGGTCACAGATACTCAAGAATGATTATCCATAACTATGGCTCATACTCTGTGACCATAATGAATATTTGTTACACTCTGGAAAAGATGACCATAACATTCAAAAAGATGGAATGCAAGGTATCAGTCGTCATCCTTTTGTCCTTTCTCTAATTCAAACCAAATTTTGGGGAGTGGAGAAAGGCCTGAGTGAAAAAAATTGCTGCTCTTCCAGAGAACCAGAGTTTTGTTCCCAGTCCTCAAATCAGGTCACTCAGAACCACCAGTAAGCCCAGTTCTAGGGAATCCAACACCCTCTTCTGTATGGATACACACATACATTTGGCATACTCTCATACCCATAAATAAAAATCAATCTAAATTTAAAAACTTGAAATAAATGGGTTGATATCAGTTTGTCCTAAGTAATTAAGCCAGTCATTGCATCTCTTTAAAAATATATTTATAATATCAATACCAAAATTATCAATTTTAATCATTTTTGTTACAGAGGATGTAGGGAGTTAATCCATGGCCAAAGCACATGTCACTTCCATGACATGCATTGACACCCTCTGCAGATCACTGTAGCTATCATTTTCTATTCTTACCCATACATCATTCTTTTCTCTTTTTTTATGCCATTCTCTTGTTCCTCATATTTGGTTCTTCTAATCCTAGTTTCCAAGCCAAGGACTATAAATAGAAATTTGTGTCTAATAATGTGATTAATCTCAGGACTGTATTTGCATAAATGAGCATGTGTGGGAGCTTTTGTCTTTGGTTTGTACAAAGGGAAGATGCAGATGGCATAGCAGGAAAAGGGGTCTATTTTTGGAAACAAGTCCTTTTTAGCTTGAAGCACACAAACCAGTCCAATGAGCCTGTTTGGAAACGTGAGAGATGAACATTTGGGGGAAAGTCACCCACCACCACACACCTACATTTCTTCATGACAATTCACCAAAATAGCAGCATGGTGAAAATACAGAGAACATGGCGTTGGTAGAAGAGAGGAGAGTGAAACAGGAAGAGATGGTATTCCTAGGGAGCTACGGCACGAGCCATTTGGACAAGGCCCTTTCTGCCAGAAGCACCTGCATTTTCCCACAAGAGTTGTCAGTATTCATGTTCCCAGTATAGCTAATGCCAGCCCTCAGCTACAATATATGGGGCAATCAGTCTCTAATCCCAGTTACCTGTATTAGAATGATCGACATACTGGAGGCTCAAACTTGATCTACTGAGGAAAAGGCATCACGATTCCTGTCAACAGTACCTTGCTGAGTGGTCACTATGGAAGTTAGACGATAGAGATTTATGTCATGGAGAGCCCAGGGATAAGAAATGGTCCTAATAGGGTTCTCCTTATTACATAGCTTCTCTGGACTATAGGCGCATTATCCTTTGCTTTACAGCTATATCCACTTATGATTGAGTACATACCGTGCTCATCTCTCTGAGTCTGGGATAACTCACTCAGGATGACTTTTTCTAGTTCCATTCATTTGCATGTAAATTTCAAGATGTCATTGTTTTTTACTACAGAGTAGTACTCTAATGTGAAAATGTGCCACATTTTCTTTATCCATTCTTTGGTTGAGGGGCATCTAGGTTGTTTCCTAAATAAAAAGTAGGTTCTGGCTATTACAAATAATGCTGCTATGAACACAGTTGAACAAATGTCCTTGTAGTATGATTAACCATCCTTTGGTATGGTTACCAGAAGGGTATTGCTGGGTCCTGAGGTAGATTGATTCCCAATTTTTCTGAGAAACTGCCATACTGATTTCCAGAGTGGTTGTACAAGTTTGCATTGACACCAGCAATGAAGGAGTGTTCTCCTTATTCTGTATCCTCTCCAGCTTAAGCTGTCATTGGTGGTTTTGATTTTAGCCCTTTTCACTGGTGTAAGATGACCTCAGAGTTGCTTTGACTTGCATTTCCCTGATGGCTTAGGATGTTGAACATTTCCTTAAGTGTCTTTTAGCTATTTGAAATTCTTTTGCTGAGAATTCTCTGTTTAGATCTGTCTCCCATTTTTTTAATTGGATTATTTGGTATTTTGACGTCTAATTTCTTGAGGTCCTTATATATTTTGGAGATCAGTCTTCTCTCTGATGTGGGGTTGGTGAAGATTTTTTCTCATTCAGTAGGCTGTCCTTTGTCTTATTGGCTGTATCCTTTGTCTTACAGAAGCTTTTTAGTTTCAGCAGGTCCCATTTATTAATTGTTGCTCTCAGTGTCTGTGCTACTGGGTTATATTTAGAAAGTGGTCTCCTACACTCATACATTGAAGGCTACTTTGCACTTTCTCTTCCATCAGGTTCAGTATGGTCAAATTTATATTGTGGTCTTTAATCCATTTGGACTTGAGTTTTGTGGATAGATATGGATTTTTTTGTATTCTTCTTCATGTTGACATCCAGTTATGCCAGCACCATTTGTTGAAGAGGCTTTCTTTTTCCACTGTATAATTTTAGCTTCTTTGTCCACCATCAGGTGTTCATAGGTGTGTGGATAACTGTCAGGGTCTTCAGTTCTATTCCATTGGTCAACCTGTCTGTTTTTATATCAATCCCAGGTGTTTTCACTACTGTTGCTCTATAATAGAGAAGGCTGGGGGGCCAGTGGCAGTAGCAACAGGATTTATCCCTACTGCTTGTACTGGCTTTTTGGAACCTATTCTCCTTAGAGGGATACCTTGCTCAGCCTTGATATAGTAGGGAGGGACTTCCTCAAAGCACTGAGCCTTACTCTCTCTGGGAAGTGGATGGGGGAGGGGGAGAAGGCAGAGAGAATAGGAGGAGGGGAGGGAGTGAGAACTGGAATTGGTACGCAAGATGAAAAAAAGATAGTTTTTTTGTTTCTTTTTAAATAAAATAGAAAGAAAGAGAAAGAAAGGGTCCTGCTGATATCTTCGGAATAGTAAAGGACCACGGGCTGCATAAACACTCTTTCTGGGTTTAAGCTAATGAGATTGGGGTTATAATCACTTACAGAGGAAGAAATCACATTCCTGCGATTCCCATGGTGCTACTGCTGTAAATCACACATCGCATTCCTCTCCGGTGGCCATGTAGCTCTGTGGGCATAGGCCGTCCTTCCCACGAAGCTCTAAACTGGACTGAGAGCTGCTGTTGTTAAGGGCTCCAGAAACCAACAAAGCAGAATATCCTAGGAACGGAAAACATCCTTAATACAAAGTATAAACAAGTCAAAGACAATTTTTCTGAATTAAATGTTTTCCTAGTGTCAAGGCAATGTGATAGTTGGAATCAAAACACTGAGGGAAATAATGAAAAATGTGTATGTTCAGTCTTTGTTAATGGGTTTATACCCCCAAGTGAATCCAATTTTAAGTTTGCTTCCTACTTTGGCAGAAAACCACTGAACTTGAGAGTTTCAAGTTTTAATACAACCTGATTGAGTAGGTTTGGGAACCTCCTAGCATGGACATAACTGCTGATGGTGTCCATTCTACAAGCCTGGCTGAAAGCTGAGTACTAGAATCCATGAAAATTCTAAGGCATCTGTTTAAATTCCTGGACCCGAAATTCAGCAAGCAACAGTAAGTCATACTGAATAAATGAAGTAGAATACTTTAAATAGCATGAACTACTGAGGCCACGATATGTGGTGCTTTGAAAAGATGGTATGTATTGCATATCTGGGAAGTAAGAATATAAAAGGTTAAAAGCCAACGGTGATTCATTGAGGGTGAGGACACTATGGGTTCTGTCACAAAAATGTATTTATAAACACAAGATGCAAGGTTCAGGTGGCTGTAGCGTCATCTCCTTTCCCTTTCCACACATTCAGGGGTCTTTCTTCACTCTTCTGCCAATCCCCTGGAATCTGATCTAGCTCTCCTAACTGTCTACCAGAGATTAAGGTATAGACTCTTTTTCAGGATGACTTAGGTTATGTCATAAGAAATCCTGCTCATCCCACACGAATATTTTGGTCATTTATTTCTCTCTACATTGTAAAGGTCCATCAAAGGAAGCAAGGCACCTGCTAAAAAAAAGCTGATTGATATGAGTACATGAAAGACATATTCATGGCAGAAGGAGAACAGGAAGGGCCTTAACGTGCAGAGAAAGCAAGGGAGAGGGAAGAGAGGGGAAGGAAGAAAAAAGGAGAGGATAGGAAAAGAAGGGAAGCAGAGAGGAGGTGCAGGAACAAGGAGGAGAAGGGAAGGGGAGAGGATGAGAGAGGGAGAGAGGAAGGAGAGGAGAGGCAGAGGAATGCCTACCTATTCAACTTTACCTTACCATCCAGTCCAGGTTCCCACCCTGTGGATAAAGGAGGAACCCTGAAAATTAATCCTCTCAGTTGTGCTGTATTGAACTAGGGGAACAATCAATGTCACACAGCAAAACTCCAGGTAACTCATCCCTGAAGCCAGAAGAACTGCTCCTAACAGTGCTCCCAAACATCACAGGGCATTGAACATCAATCACAAATGGGTCCTATTCCAATTCCAGCACACGCACACACACATCCCTGAAGATTGTACTTTCACATCACACGGTATTGCAGCATATTGTAACATAGTGTTAGATAGCCAAAGCGGCCACTGTCATTTAAAGTCATTTTTTACCCCATATCAGTGCTTGAAAATGAATAGGCTGACTAGGATACAAAGTCTGAAATCAGAAGCAGGACACTAAAGAGGTAGTGGGTTTTAGTGCTGATGGATTGTGCTTTAAGCAGGGAAGCAAGACATACACCAAACCTAAGATGCTTAAGGAATATAAAAATGGAAGTACTGTAAGCCAGAGTGCTGAGATCTCATCTGGACGTGTGAAAGAGAGCAAGAACCACACACTCAGCACGTGGTCGCTGAAGGCACAGAAGCCTGTTGCTGCCTGTGTGAGTTAATCAGGCCAACTTAGCACGTCTGAGAGGAAACTTTTGTCAACACAGACTGTGTTCTGCTTTTCCAAACTTTTACTGCATTTGACCTTTATGATTAAAATCTAATTAAAAGTACGGTTATTTTTAAAAGGTAGAGATGGTGTAATTGTCTCATCTATTAAAGTTCTGACTAATTGTTAACCTTCTTAACAGGCTGAATCACTGCCATGTCTTTCATTTCAACCCTTTGCAAAGTAAAATCCAAAAAGAATTCAGATTGCAAAACAAAGTCTGCTGAAAAATTAAAATAAAATACAATTCACTTTCATTGCATGATCAAAACAATTTCAAAGTGTTTTGCACACAGCTAAGTCTAATCTAGCATGGTGAACTTACTAGACCTTTTATTCGGCTACTCAACATTTCTATTCAGATTCAAATTAATTAATAAATTTGGTTAAATCCAAGACACAGATTTTGTAGCTGCTATATACCTACCCTGATCTCACATGCCATTATATATTTTTGTATATTAAAGACTTATAAAGTACTGACCATGATCAAGTAGCTTACACGCTAGTTGGTGAAAACAGTAGTGTGAACACAAAGCCCCTGAAGACAGAGTAGACATCTGCTTCTTCCTGGGAAAAATGCTCATCCATAGCTAGGAGGAAATGATAAGTCTGTGCTTGTCTTCCTATATGCTAAGGAGTTTTCCAGTGTTCTGCCTGGATACTGATGAGATTCCCCTGATAGCGAAGACGACTCCTTAGAGGTGGTCAGTAAGTGTCTTCTGCTGTTTCTGGGGACCAGAGGCTGTCTGTGCCGGAAAAAGTACTCATAGAAATACCAGCCATCCAGATTTCATTTTGAGATTCCTGTTTTGGGGCGCCTATCTGAACCCACCATGTTCTCTGTCCATGGTCCTCAGTATAAATTCCATGCCTTCTCTGCACAGCTGGGAGAGCTGCCGCCTGTCTTGTTTCAGTCTCTCCCGAGTAATGGCTAGGTACCTCGTTAAGGTTTTTCCCAGGTGGCCTCCTAAGCTAACTCTTTGTATGCCATATATGTAAATATATTTGAATTAGGTCATTGCGGACATCCTGAGCACAATGCTTAGAGACATCCCAACCAGAAAGCAATGACAAATGCAATTTTAAGTATTAAACTACATAAAGACCAAATATATTTGAAGTATGTTCCCTGAGAAACCAGAAAAGATAAAGTATTGCCTGCTCAAGTTGTTTATGTGTGACCACTTTCATAAAACAAACAAACAGACTTGGACAGAGATTAAAATAGAGCGGATGTCCTTTAAATGCTAGCTACCTCATCTCTGACTTCTTGACTGTGGAACTGCACACTCAAACCCAAGTCTACAAGCATACATACTGTCTACCACTGCCTGATGCTCCTCAATCTCAACAATGTATGTATGGGATGGATGGGTGGATAGATGGATGGATGGATCGATGTGTGTGTATGTATGTATGTATGTATGTATGTATGGATGGATGGATGGATGGATCGATGTGTGTGTATGTATGTATGTATGGATGGATGGATGGATGGATTGATGGATGGATCGATGTGTGTGTATGTATGTATGGATGGATGGATGGGTGGATGATGGATGGATATATGTATGTATATATGGATGGATGAATGGATGGATGGATGGGTGGATGGATGTGTAGATATATATATATATATATATATATATATATATATATATATATATATATGCCTTTTCTCTCTTATTAAATTGTATGTAAAACATACATGTGTTTGTGTGTATGTGAGAGTTGCTGATGAACAACATATGTGGGGGTCAGATGACAAGCTTGGTTGCCAGTCTTTATGTCCCAACTTGTTTGAAGTGGACTTTTTTATTGTTTCCTTCTTTCTATGGCAGGCTGTCTGGCCCATGAGTTTCCAGGAATTCTCCGGTCTCTGACTCCCACATCTCTATAGGAGCACTAAGTTACAGACACACACTACGGTTCCTGGCTTCATGTGACGCCTGGGCACCTAAACATAGGTCTTCACACCGGAGTCCGTAGTGCTTTCCCCACTTAGCCATATTCTCAGTTATTCTAGTTTGTTTCCTATTACTGTGATTTAAAAAAAATCCCAACCAAAGCAACTTAAGGGTTAAAATGGTTTATTTCAACTTATATTTCGAGGTCCATCACTGAGGGAAGTCAGGGAAATAACTCAATGTGGGGACCTTGAAGCATGCAGTGAAGTAAAGGCTGTGAAAGAGTATGCTTCCCTGCCTTTTACCCGGCTCACATTCAGCTGCCTTATTAATATAGCCCAGGTCTCACCTGCCTAGGAATACTACTGCCTGACATGAACTAGACTCCCCTATATCAACAAAAAATTAAGAAAATATAAATTATCCAAGAACCTCACAAACATGCCCACAAGTCAGTCTAACGGAGGCAATCTTCACTGAGGCTTCTGTTCCCAACTTGACAAGTTAACAACCAAGATTAGCCTTATACCTGCCCTATGTTTTCTTTTAATCTCCCTTGGTCTCTTTCTTGCTCTGTCTCCTCTCTCTCTCTCTCTTTCTCTCTCTCTCTCTCTCTCTCTCTCTCTCTCTCTGTCTGTCTCACACACACACACACACACACACACACACACACACACCACACGCATACACGTACATGCACAAAATATACTCTTTTCATCAGTGAATTAAGTTTTTCCTTTTTCAAAACACTACTAGGTCCTCAAATTCTTCTCTTTTGTTATAGAAAATAGACAAGAATGCCAAAAAGACATTCCTAAATGCTTACTTTTTAAAGTTTTAATGTGACTTTCCACAAAGTATGTCAAGGTTAATTGTTCCAAAGTTAATATCTCCCAATTGAACCCCTCACTGCCAAAAAGGGGGGGGATGAAAAAGTAAGGCTATCGATCCTTTTAAAATATCTATAATCTTAGAGAAAAGTTGTTTTGTTTTCTTATTTGTCTGATTCAAATTCTTGAAAGTATACCTTAGGGTTAGGGAGAAAAGTTTAAGTTTTGAGGCAGAATCCCCAGTTAATACATTTCACCCCTTATGAGTGAACTTCATACAGGAAAAACCCGACTTGAAGCACATGGCTTTGATTCTTCAGTTTGATTGGGGATCCAGTTACTGCATGCTTCTCTCCATATACTTCTTTTGATTTGTCTGGCTCCTACAAAATGGAATTCGTCCATACTTTTTTGATTCCTGGGCAAGTCCTTACCGAGTGTGACTATCCATCACCTTACACTTTTCTTAAGCTGACCTGTCTCTCTGCACCCACTTGAATAAGGTTTGAATTAAGGAGAGGGTTAAGTCGCTAGGCATCGTTTATTGCTTCCTGCAAAGCTATCACAAGATGCCTTGTATATAACAACCCAGGATGCTGTGATATCTGAGATGTTTGTCCTCTTCCGATCTTAACTGAGTCTTTTAAAATGGACAGAAAACTTTGTAAGAAAAGAAAAAGAAATACGATTCCAAGAATGGGTAAACATTCCAGAGAGGTTCTTATTTGCCCCCCAACAGGTCTGCCCATCCCTACAAATTGCATTCTTGTATGAATAGTCCAGAAGTGAGTCACGAAACAACAAAGAGAACAGAGTTTCTCAACGTGACAAAGGAAGATTTTTTTTAGTTGAATTTGCATGTTGTTTATATTTTTAAACAGGGACGAGAAGAAAGGGGTTACACTCTTAGGGAGCATATCCAGTCATGAGTTCTTTTAAAACTTCACTCTTTGCCCAGTTCCCCTCAGTGGTGAATACTTGGAAAGGGGTACTATGACTCAATTTCCCTTCCTTTCATCTCACGTATCCTTTCATCCATCTTTCCCAGCATGCCATGCGTGAATTCTGTGCCAGGGTTGGTTCCAAACATCAGTTCTAACCACACCGAACCCTCCCCATCTTGTGGAGTCCAAGTTTCCAACTTTTTCAAATTCTTCATGGACCTTCGTCACTCTTTGCTCGTACCATAGCCTGCCTCTATTAGTGCCTTGCATGACACTCCCTCAGCCAGCCTTCCCCGTGTCTCCTCTCTCTTTTGCCTAAAACAATATTTTTGTGAAATGCCTCATTCCTTTTGCCTTTGATAACAAAGTGTTCTCCGTGTTGGTAAATAGCTTTTCTGAGCTTCGCCTAGAGTCATCCTTAGAGGTACACCGCTGTCCTTCACTGCTGTGTTTCTCACATCAGCCACCATTAAGGAGAAAATATTATCTGACATGTTTAGGCCTACCACAGTGTCTAAATTATCATATAAATCACCTTTATCTCATTACTGTCCGTTTTATGATAATTATCTTTTCCAGGTAGAGGATGAAGAAAATTCACACTGTACACTCTGATTTCATCCTACTGCCAGGACGAATCCACCACAAGCACATGTGGCAGATTCGTGTGAGACATGGTTGTGGTATCCCAGGAGAAAGTGGGAAGGCGACCTTAGAGCTGTGAGGATGTGGGCGGGGAAGAAGGGAAGAGATGGCAGGCAACGAAGCAAGAAGCAAGCAAGAAAGGAATGTGGTGAGGAAATTACTAACTCCTAAATTATCATCATTTCCCGTCTCATTTTCAGTCAAGTGGTCTACCGAAGAGCTGCAAGAAGAACCAGAAGGTTTTTTCAGCACATAGGAAGCCCCAGGAGTATGAGGCACAGGAACCTCTTGATGGAACAGAGACGCTGCCGTATGGAGAAATATGACTGGGGCAGACCAAACAGAAAACTTAAGGATGCTTCACAGATTGTGTTGGGGTGAGTAAGATGGGGTTTATTTAAATATCCCTTGCATCTCTATTAAAATAAAGTAAAACATCCTATGTAAAAGAAAATTAAGTCCATCTTTAGAACTAAGACACTCACAGGGCAGAAGCATGAGGAGACAAGTAACGGCAATTCTCTTTAGGTGTTCCATGTCCCTACCCTTCCATTTTTTTCATTTGCAAAATGGAAAGAGTCATGGTTACCTTTTTCTCAGCTGGATTGTTTTGATACCCAGATGATGAAGGAGGACATAAGAAGCTGCTGAAAGCGAAAGATGGATGGCTGTTGCTGTTATGACTTCCTCTATTTGGGATTGAACATTCCCATGAGTTCAGCCTGGAAGTGAACCCAGTCAAGCATTGTCATGGAAAGCCTAGAAGGACCATCACATCATCTTGGAACTTTTTCCTAAAGCTACTGTTTGGAGATTGACTGGATGACTTGAGATTTCTGGGACAGCTACAGTTAACACCACTTAGAAATTATCCCGTGTACTAAAAAACATTGCTCTTTTGATCCTCACAAAGCTCCAATTTATATATGTGCATACATATTCAGATATGAGCTTCTCAAGATAAAGGGGTTAATCAACTTACCCAGGGCCATGTTAGTTATTTCACACCCATATTACCTGATAGCGAGGAAGACAAGATTCTCACTAACGGATTCACTCAGTCTCCATTATTATATATTGTTATTGGTATTATTTAGTATCATTATTGCCCAAGATACCGTCAAACTTAACATGGAACCCAAAAAGCTGAGGGTAATCTTGGAGATTCTCCTGCCTCTCTGCCTTCTGAGTCAGGTGTGTCATCATACCTCAGCAAAATCCATTAAGATTTTAACTTATGTTTTAAAGATGCAATACACATAAATGGAGCTGGTCTTTTTAAGGAAAAAAAATGAATGGGGTGAAAAGACGTATCCACTTCCTTCATTAACCTCATAGTGTCCATTCCCAATATTGTATCCTCAAGATCACCTCTGTTGATCTTTTAGAATTACTAGAATAGAGTTCAGAAATCCCGCACTACGTACCCTTGCCTACTTTTCAATGCAACTTTACACATTTGAAACACAAGGACATCCATGTAGCGCAGAAGGATTGCATGCTTTTAGAAGCAGAGATGTCATTTACCAGTGATGCGAGGGTCCAACACAGTAGGCATCCTAGTTACACATCAGTTCCAAAGGGATTCATCCTGGATCACTTTTGTCATGGGCATAGTTCAGAATGAGGTCAAAGATTGCTCTTTGCCATTCCCTAAGAAATGAAGGAAAGAAAAGAAAAATCCACGTGTACTATATGTATATAGTTGAGAGAGATCTAGGTTTAGACTTCAAGCCCTGGCTGCCACTTACAGACTGTATCATTTTAAGAAAGTCTCCATCACCATGGGTAGGGGGTAGTGGAGGATTTTCTTTTCTTATGCTTAAATGAGAAAATCGGGCTGTTGGATCAGGTATTCTCTGAGGATTTTCCTGCTTCTCTAAACCCAGGAAGAACATCTTCAGTCCCATGTGTCCCAACTCCCCAGGAAAGTCACAGGAATGACAAGATGGCTTTGTTCTTTCTTTGCTCTGTCCTCAGTTTGTGTGGCCCTGTCTCTCTGAGTGCTGGTCAACAATAGTCAGCTGATTAGAAGCATTTCCCAGTTATCTCTATGTAATATACCCCCAAGGTCAATGTTCAAATACAGAGTTGTTCAAAGGTATTATTGTTTGGTAAAAATGTATTATTCTTTTTAATATATAATAATATATATTTATATATAATTATATAATATATTTCTAATATATAATAATATATTTCTACCAAATAATAATTTTCATTACATTATTTCTACCAAAGTGATATGACATCTATCAAAACCTCATGAGATCAGCAATACTAAAATATAGAAAACTAATTAAGAAGTGATAAGTTTTTAGTGCTTTACATAATCTATGTGACTTCACACCATTTAACTTTCTTTTGAGTTCATGATGTAATCATGACAGTTCTCTACCCCCCTTTTCCCCTCTGAAACTTCCCATATACACCTCCCTACTCTCCTTCAAATTCATGCCCCCTTTCACTAATTTTTTGCATGCATTCATGTATATAACTATAGAGATATATTCCTAAATATAACCTGTATATTGAGTCCATATAATGTTATATGAATATATGTTTTCAAGGCTGACTGGCACTGAGTAAACACATCATTTAACTTTTAATGATAACTTTGTTTTTTGTTGGTTTTCTTTTGTAATATTATTTCTTTTTATTAATTAAATTTTTACATTTATTTCACATCCAGGTTGCAGTTTCCCCTCCCTCTTTTCCTCCCATTTCCTCTACCCTCCTCCCCTCTGTCCCCTCTTCCTTCTTATTCTTCTATCATACATCACATCCTGATAACAATTTCCTCTCCATTCAGTCCTTCCCCTCACCCCCATGTCCCTCTCCCAGACAGCCCTTTCCCCTCCATTCCTTTCAGAAAAAAAGCAGGCCTCCCTCCCACGGATGTCAACTGAACACAGCATAACTAATTACAAGACTGGGCACAAACCCTCATATCAGGGCTGGATGAGGTAACCCAGTACTTGGACAAGGGTCCGAATGGTAGACAAATGAGTCAGAGACACCCTCACACACACAACTCTCTGGATCTTTGCAATTCTTCCTCCTCCTAACCCATGGGTTCCGCCAACCTAATGTTTGGCTTGGGTCTCTGTATCTGCTTTCATCAGTTACTGCCTGAAGAAGCTTCTCTGATAATGATTAGGCTGGGCACCAATCTATAAGTGTAACAGAATATCATTAGAAATCGTTTCATTGACTTTTTTTTCCATTCCTGTTCGGTTCTATCATAGGTCTCTGGCTTATCCAGTCTCTGGTTCCTGATCATCCAGGCAATGTCAGGCCTTAGTTTCCTCTTGTGGCATGGCCTCAAGTTGGACAGGCCATGGGTTGGCGCCTCCCACAGTTCTGCGTCACCATTTCTCTAGCATGTATTGCAAGCAGGAAAGATTAGCTGTCTAAGGTTTTGTAGCTGAGTTGATGTCCCAATGTCACCACTGAAAAAGTTGCCTGGTTACAGGTGATGGCAAGTTCAGTCTCCATATCCCCCATATCAGTGATTACTATAGCAAACCACTGAGATATCAGCTTGCAAGGGCAGGGTTTATTTGATTCTACAGTTTCAGAGACTCTAGCCCACAATCAGTTTGTCCCCCTTCCTTTAGTCCCAGACCAGTACACCATACTAAAAACATTCAACAGAGGAAACTCACTTGCTTACTTTGTTTCTGTAAAACACAAGAAAGAAAATGAGGTGTGGATCTCACCTTCCCCTTTGAGGACACATCCCTATCGACCTATGCAGCTGCTACCAGATCCACATCATAACGGTTCATGCACTTCACTAATGTTGGAGATCATGCACTTAGCATATGGATTCATGTGATATATACTAGACCCAAAATTCATCAGACTCTCTCATTCTCTCTCTTCCTCTCCTCCTCCCTCCCCCAGTTGTGTGATTTCAGTTCAGTTGGGGCATTCTATTTCAAGTCTTATTTGAAAGCTAGATCTTACACAAAACCATAGTAGAACATCAGGAATATCAGAAAAGTCATGTGTAGTTCAAGTAATGAGTTCACGCGCTTTGAGAAGCGAATGACCTGCCGATCTGTTCACTTGGTTTAACGTTCCATGCTGCTCAGTGATTCGACAGAATATTAATCTGAACACACGGCTGCCACTCCAGAACACTGCCTGCCCCTGTGCTAGCTAGTTCTACGACATAAAATAAAGTCAAGACCGAAAAATGAGGGTATTTGGAACATTTCTACATTCCTGGCCATTTTCTGATGATTTATGCAATTGATCACTAAACAGGATGAATAAGCTTGAGAAAAAATGTCATTAATTAAGAAAAACTAAATCAAGAGGTAAGACAGAAGCCATATTTTGAGATCCTGGTTGTATTTTCCGCATTAGTTTTTGTGTTTCTTGAACATAGAATGGATATCAGCTTAGACTTAGATAAGTTTGTGGCACACAAAGCTACTGAGTAAAATTCAGGCTTGTATGGGTAAAGGAAATATTCAAAATAATACCCACATACTTCTTCAACAATCAACATTTCTTTATATCCTTCTACTCTACATGATTGAACTGAGCTGACACTTTATTTGGGAAAAACTGAATCATTTGTTATATTTGGCTGTTATGACCCACTTAGGAAAGCGAAATTTCAGAGGATTTTGGTATAGCTTCAGAGGGGAGATATTGGGTAGAGCTACTCACAATCATAGTTTCAAGAAGAAAAAGAGAAAGGGGAAGTGGGCAGAGGGGGAGGAGAAAGAAAAAAAGTAGGAAGAGGAGGAAAAGAAGGGGAGAAAGAAGGGGAGGAGGAATAGAAAAGTAAGTGAAGTTTAAAAAGGAGAAAGCAAAGGAGGGTAAAGAAAAATAGGAAGAGGAAGAGAAAGGAGTAGAGAAGGAGAATGAAGATGAGGAAGAGAAAAAGTACCTAGAGCAAGAGCACACTGGCTAAATAGCCACACCGAACCAACTAAAACACTTAAAATGTGTATCTGATAAAGAGTCAAACTAGGAATAAAAGATAATTATACAAAACTCTTTAAAAGACTTGAAGCAACAACAGAAGCTGGTGGCAACTGTACTCATAACCACACTGGTAAACGCTACCTAATTGTTGAAATATTTTTTTTCTCTATGCTACATGGCTTTTATTTTTTTTCAAAGTTTATTAAATTATAAAAGTTTCCATTTCCGCCCCTCCTCCCAACACCCTCCCACTTCCCCCACTCCCCCTCCTCCTCCCTCTCCATCCCTAAGAGCAGTCAGGTTTTCCTGCCCTGTGGGAAGTTCAAGTTCCTCCCTCCTCCTCCAGGTCCAGGAAGGTGAGTATCCAAACAAACTGGATCCAAAAAATCCAGTATATGCAGAGGAAGCAAGTCCCAGTGTCATTGTCAATGGCTTTTCAGAAAGACTCCGGGCCAGCCACATTCAGAGAATCCGGCCACATTCAGAGACTCTGGTTGGATCACGTGCTCGTTCAGTCCCAGTCCAACTGGCCTTGGTGAACTCTCATTAGATCAGTTCCCTTGTATCAGTGGGTGATCGCACCCCTCGCGGTCCTGATTTCCTTTTTCATGTTCTTCATCCTTCTGCTCCTCATTTGGACCTTGGGGGGCTCAGTCCGGTGCTCCAAAGTGGGTCTCCGTCTGTATCGCCATCCATCGTCGGATGAAGGTTCCCTCTGGTCTTAAAAAATTAGGAACTCAGAATAAAGCACATTTGTTATTTGAATACATTTCTAAAGTTTCCATGGACATTGCACATTGGATGACGTTTTGACTGTACAGCACCTAGGGAAAGTTGGAACTGTGCACAGGGGTGGAGCCTTTCCAACGAGCACACTCTCACAGCAGAAGGATGGAGAGCAATATGGAGAATGTACAGTCCCAGCTGCACATAAGCAAACGGGCTGTGAATGGTAGATTAGGATGGTGGTGATCTACAGGTGACAACAACCAAAATATTTCGGTAAATACTTAAAAGTGATTTTAGGAATTGTAATAGAATGCAAAATAGAGGGATGGAGAGAGATGGCTCAGCAGTTGAGAGCACTGGCTGCTCTTCCAGAGGACCTGGGTCCAATATCCAGCATGCACACGGCAGCTCACAACTGTCTGGAACTCCGGTTTCAGGGGATCCAGCACCCTCACACAGGCCCTCATGCAGGCAAAAGACCAATGCTTATTTTTTTTAAAAAAAAAAGAATCCAAAATAGAAATCAAAATCGATAGTGTGAGTGATGTATGGATTGATTTTAAAAATTATGTATAATTACATCATAGAACAGTAACAGGTGTACATTATGTAGAAGTGGAACTTAGAATTGGTCAAACTGAAATTCAAGTCACTAGCTTACAGTTCAGGTAACAGGCTTTGCAAAATTTGTTTGTTGCTGAGGGCACACTGGAGTGTTCAACGTCAATTATTATTTGGGCCTTGGAGAGCTGACTAAATTGTCTTGTCTTGCTCATCTGCAGAAGTTTTAATGTCACCTACATTACGGGACTGTTTATTTTTCAAAATCAATATAATAAAGGTCATGGATTGCCTAGAAATGAATCCCTAAGAAGATTAAAAAGAATTGTTATAATAGTCTCCCAGATGAAATTTTTGCTGGGAACGTGAGTATGAGGCAGCCAATCTGAAATCAGAGTGGAAAGAAATACTTGAGTTCAGTTGTATATAGTACCATGTCACTTTGTGAAGAATGAGATAGTTGAAAGTGGTTAAAAGCAATAGTCTGGAACTAAAAATGGAAAGATTGGGCAAGATATTAAAAACAAAGCAACCACAACAACCTCCCAAGTCGTTACAAGGATTGGGCAATGGAGAAAGGGGGGGGCTGAGTCATTGTGTAGAAGAGGATGTAAGGATAGGTTAGCAAGTAGACCAAACCACGCTGGAATGACTACACATGGAGACGGTTCGAGGTGGACGACATGAAATGGTTTTTCCAGTCCCATCCAGTTTATTTTTATCGTCCTCATGAAATGTAAAATAATTCACATGACACTTTGATTGAGACCTTATGGGTACCATTTCCATTGTGCAAGACAGGAACATTAGGGTAGAAAGCCTTTGCCAAATGGTAACAGAAGAGGGTTAGTGTGAGTGAGAGTCAGGCGGAAGGCTGGGAAACAATTTAGTGAGTTGGGTAGAAGAGGCCACCAGTGTTGATAATCCAAATCAAAATGTTTCATTGTCATCATTAATGCCTCCTCTTGTTTGTGTCATTCATGGGATGGATCAAGAAAGACATAATAAAAGCCAAGAAGGCAAGAGCATGAATCAAGGCCCTCTGCTCTATGTTGTGGACGTTACCTTTTCAGGAGTGCACTCATATCGAGGGAAAACTCTAGGCAGCTCTTGAAACCTGTTTCTAGAGAGATTTCTGAAGTCTTTAGGAAAATAATAACAGAATTTACATTTGTCACGTGAGACACTGGTTCCAGGTCCTTTGGGAATGTGCTGTGGCATCTACAGCTAACTACTCGAAGCCTAAACCCTTTCATGTCTACAGTGTGACTCTTAAGTAGAGGGTTACCTAGCTTGCATGACCTCCTAGGTTCAGTTTCCAGCGTGGCAGAGGATGAAGACTCTCAGGAGTCTAAAGGAAAAAAAATGTAGGCCCTGTTTCATGAAATCTGTTTCTAATTCTGTTCTGTCTTTGGAGCACCACTGGGGCTTTTATAAAAAGAATCACTTGACTGCTGGCCACCTCAGGCAGTTTAAGTCTCCGATGTATGGTAGAGAGTGAGAATAATGAGGGTTATGAAAACTCTATCCCATCATTTCCAGGTACGGGTTGTACTGTTGTTGGGCAATTTCATAATCTCACTTGCGCATCTGTGTTTATTTAATATTTGAGTGTGCTTGGATGTGCTTTTACAAATGGCTATCTATAAATCCCCATCCATTAGGTAGCCTGGACTTTTACAAGGGGATCCAAGGGCCTAATGAAAAAAACATTTTGATACTGAGTTTCTGTTTACAGAGAGTGTTTCCCCCAGCCTCTAACTGCCAAAGAGCATTAAGTGTTTTTTAATTAAGCCATAACAGCATATCTATGAGGTTGGTAGTAATTTGAAATCAGTAGCTTTGTATTTTATAGAAGGGTTTTAGCTCACGCTTCTCTCAGTGTGGCCAAGTCTGTTGGGGAAATAATGTAAGATACCCAGGCCAGCTATGACTGCTTAAGCTATACAATCACTAGTGCACAAACCAAATAAAATTTGAGTCTTGAACTACTGGAGGCAAATGAGCCATCAACATGCAAGATGGATTTCCAATGAATGTCTACAAAGTTTCTCCCTTGTTTCTGTTTTCAACGCTGTCCCAGTAACAGTACCATGGAAGGCCTATTTCTTATCACAGAGAAATACCTTTGGGTATGGCAGATAAACACCAGAGACGCTACCCACAAACATGTCCAAATAAGAAGGTTTATTAATTAGATTTATTTTATAAACAAGATTTATTTCAGAAACTATTTTGGAAATTATTAACAGTTGGTGTATTAATATGTGTGTGTTAAAAATAAGATGAAACAAAAAGTTTTCTGTTTAATTCATAAGAAATAGTTTGAGTAACAAAATAAAAATCTCAAGGTTAATTTACCAAGTGAGTTAAATCCTGATACTTTCTGGGCCTGGAGCAATGGTGCAAGTGAAACTTTCTTTATACATTTTATCTCACACTTCGGTCGACAGGCTTTGAAAATGACAAAATAAATGCTCTACATTCGAGACCTACATGGGAGTTCCATATTACATCCTCTCCTCCCAAGGATTAGGGATCATTGGGGAAGAGGAAAGAGAATGATTGCAAGAGCCAGAGGTGGTGGATTTCTACAAGGAAATAATGTTCTCTGAACTGCACATACAAACTCACAGCAGTTGTGACAGCATGCACGGATCTGTGTGAACTTAAGCCAGGCAAACTCACAAAATTCCAGGAAATGTGAACATTGCATCCCACTCCAAGGAGAGGAGCTATTGCCTTGATAGCTGCTGGCAAAGGGAGAGCCCATTTTCTGTAAGAGTGTAACCTCTGGTAGGTTAACCGCATTCCAGTGAAGGCCACGCATCCAAGAATATGTGAACAGCACAAGTTGGAGGGCTTTCCAAGAGAGACAGTGGGTGAGTAGGGAGTAGGGGATGGATCTGGGAGGAGGGGGGAGGGAGAGCATGATCAAAAAGGGGAAGAAAAGACTGTAGGAGTCAGAGAAGATAAAGGACACCAGAAGAGCATAGCCTACCACATCAATTGAGCAGGGCTCACATGGGCTCATGGAGACTGGAAGGAAAATCACAGAGCCTTTATGGGTCTGCACTCAATCCTCTGCCTATTTTATGGCAGTTAGCTTGGTGTTTTGTGGGACTCCTAACAGCGGGTGTGGCCATGTCTCTGATTCTTTTGCCTGCTCTTGAGACTCTTTACCTCCTATTCTGTGTCTTGTTCAGCCTCGGTATGGAGGATTTTGCCTTGTCTGTTGCATCCTGTTTTGTCCTGTCTGCAGTTGTCTCCTGGAGGCTTTCTCTTTTCTGAAAAGGAGACGGGGAGGGGGACAGAGCAGGTGGAGAGGGCTAGAAAGGGTGCAAGGAAGGGAAATTGTGGTCGGAATATATTGGCAAGAGAAGAATGTAATTTCAATTTTTTTTTAAAAAAAGGTCAAAAATAAAAAAGAAATTCTCAAAGAATAAAAACTTTTGAAGAACTGTGTTGTATCATGGTTGTCATAAGACAAAGTTGTTTAAAGTTCAAATGTATAGGCCAAAAAAGCAAGGTGTGTAGAGTTCAAGAATATAATGGAACCGAATTTAAACTATACAAACAGGGATATTCTCACCTTAAAAGAAAAAATAAATGTAAAATACAAACAATGAATTGATTTTTTTGAAGGCAGTTTTCTTCTCATGATTCAGAAGTACAAGCTAAAACACACTATTCTTTAAAAAAGCAAATAAAATATTAATATCTACTTATGTTCAATTTCAGTGACTGGGACCCACCCAGTTCTTGGAAAAAAATTAAATGTCAAATATAATGCATTCTATTCCATATAAGCAAATTTGCCAGTAAGGTAGATTGTTTAATATAAAATATTTCTCAGCTTGCAAACTCTACACTGATTTATGAATTACTTTGGAATTATGTGTCAAATCATAAAGATAAACAAGAAAATACATGTTTGGTGTTATAAGGAAATGATATGGAGGCCTGCAATAATCTTTTATATGCATGCTACTCAATAATATATCATATTATCTGACAAGCTAATTTGTTCCTCCTTTAAATTAAAGCCTTCTATAGCTCTGATTTTTCCCTGCATGCTGAAGCAGCATCCATCTCAGTAGGGGAGCTGAAACCAACCAACATTCATGTCATCTGTATATATTCTCTTTGTCTATGAGAACACAAAGCAAGAAATATGGAGTTTTCCCAAAGGGCTGAAACAAGGTTGGCTCCAAGAATGGATGGTTAGGACCTTTGGTTACAATATGCCAGCACTGATTGTTAGATGACATGTGATAATAAATCGTATACAAATCATTGACAAATTGTGTGTGTATGTATATATGCTTATATGTGTGTGTTTATGTTTTTATATGTACATGTATGTATTTATGTGTGTGTAGACATGAATGAGTGTGTGCGTGCATGCATGCGCACGTGCGCACGCACACACACACACACACACACACACACACACTCACACGCTATCACTGTGAGGGTTTCTAACGCTCAGAACCCAAAAT
This sequence comes from Myodes glareolus, assembly GCF_982192425.1. Taxonomy (NCBI): domain Eukaryota; kingdom Metazoa; phylum Chordata; class Mammalia; order Rodentia; family Cricetidae; genus Myodes; species Myodes glareolus. The sequence goes on from NC_142034.1 coordinate 11,935,122, forward strand.
AAATACTTTCGTAGATTCTAAGTAGAGTAAAATTAGTTTCACATCTTAGACTCCAAACACTTGCAAGAACCTTTGTAGCCAGTCCTTTGAGAGAGCTTAGGAGTCTACAGAAGAGAATGTTAGCATCTTCAGAACTGGCTTGTTTTAGGAATAAATAAACAAGCAATGCATCTCAGATCTATCGTCTAGGTTACGGGACTAAATAACATAGTTCACATAATGATCTTTACAAGATGAACAATGAGACTGTGGCAAGGCAATATAGGAAACAAGGGGACTGTCTTACCTTATGTCTCCCAGTAAAACAATGACCCCCTCCCAAGACAATACTATATGGTTAAATCCACTTCGCACACATCCAATAAACACAGATAAGTAAGCAGAGAGCGACAACATATCACACCACCCCCTGTCTCCAGCATACCCTAGAAAACAGAAAAATATTGATGCCAGTTTTCATGATTAGTCATACAGGCATGATAAGATCCAAGTGATGAGAGAAACCAGACAATGCCACTCACAGAAAGACAAGGACTGGCCCTCAAGGAAAATTCAAGAAATAGTTTTGATCCCTGAGGAACCACTTATAGACCTGGGCCTTACAGGGAAGAGGGTTTAAATATACCTAATACCAGGGTTTGCCTCACTGGGAAGGCAGCACTTCCAAGAGAGAGGGAGGAGGTGTGGGAAGCGAAAGCTTGGTGTCTGGTCAGGAAACCGTAAGAAAGGAGGGCATAGGAAACTGGAATTCTAGGCTAATAGGAACCATGGAAATGGAACGGCATGCTAGGTGCATGAAACACCAGGTAAATTCTAAGCAATGGAATAGATATGCAGATAAAAGGTACTGGGATGTACATGGACCAACATGCCCAGCTCTTTTTACTTGGTTTCTGAAGAACAAACTCTTCCTCCAGCTTACAAAGCAAGCATTATAATGAAAGATCTTCCCCTCAGCCCAAAGTTGAATTCTTTATACAATAACTGCTATCATTTTGGATCAAAGGGACAATAAATGTAAAGGAGCCTGATCAAATTGCAGGTTGGTTGGTGTCCTGACTGTTTGTCATTTGAGAGGAGAGGACACAGGGGAAAGAGGCATCTTTAAAATCATAGCAAATGACTTGGTCAAATGGTCAGGTACCCTTGTGAACCCAATTGCCATTGCCTGTGGTGATGACCTTAGAAATCTGCCGATACAGGGAATAAAACAATTTGGATTGATGTTCGTATTCCAAATGGTGCCAAATTGATGTGTGCCCAAAATCAGAGAAAGAAAAGCCCAATGTACTTGGAAATTTTGAAGAAACGTTTCTACCCACACCCATCGTTTCCAAAGGCAAACCCACTTGGGGAAAAGCGTGAGAGCAAAAGGCATTGGCAGGTTACACAAATGGCTTCTGGATACATATCTCCTAGAATTCTGTGTTCTTTTAACAGATGTTGGACTTCTAGAAAGTTCTGTTTTGCAAAACGCTTGGAACCAAGTTCCATTTTACATATGTATCCCTTTCAAGCCAGATGTTACATAAGCCTGCGACTGATTGGTGGTTTCATCGCCTGCCATTACTCAGATGGAAGTGGAAGCGATGTTCTGCAGAGCGAACTCAAGGACAGTGAGGAAAACCTCCCTCTCCTTGTTCTTCCACATAATCCATGACATAAAGAGTAAAGGGATATTCCCCAGCAAGCAGGCCTCCTTCTTAGCTGCAGTCATTTAATTCTCCACAGATCCAAGCAAAGATGAATATCACCTGTGCTGGGTCCCTAGTCTTTGAGACAAAAGGAAATAGTAGTATCTGCTTCTGTCAGTTGCTGGATGAAGGTTCTATGGTGACAATTAAGTTAGTCATCAATCTGATTAAAGGAGAAGGCCAGTTCAGGCACCCTCTCCAGTATCGCTTAGGGTCTTAGCTGGAGTCATCCTGTGGATTCATGGGAATTTCCCTAGTGCCAGGTTTCTTGCTAGCTCCATAATGACTCCCTCAATCAAAATATCTCTTTCTTTGCTCTCCCTCTCTGAAGCAGATGCAGAGACCCACCGTTAGCACTAGGCCAAGCTTCCAGAGTTCAATCAAAGAGAGGGAAGAGAGATAATATGAGCAGAGGGATCAAGACCATGATTGGGGATACCCACAGAAGTAGCTGATCTGGGACCTGATTGACAGTGGGGGGACCTGCATAGGACCAAACTAGGCCATCTGAATGTGGATGACAGTTGTATAGTTGGGGCAGTCTGAGGGGCCGCTGGCAGTGGGACCAGGATTTATCCTAGTGTTTGAACTGGCTTTTTGGAGCCCATTCTCTTTGGAGGGTTCTCTTGCTCAGCCTAGATATAGGTGGGAGGGCCTTTGTCCTGCCTTAAAGTAATGTGGCAGACTTTGTTGACTCTTCACGGGAAGCCTACTCTCTCTGAAGAGCAGACATGGGGTGGGGTGAGGGAATGTTGGGGAGTGGGAGGAGGGAAGAGATTGGGAAGTAAAATGAGAAAAGATTGTTTAAAAAAATAAATAACAAGAAAATAGTAGTAATTAATTAGTTATTGGGAGAATAATTTGATGAAGACAAGAAGAAAAGTCAATTTCTTACTAAATAAAATTTTGAGACACTGCATAGATTAAATCACTTAACTCACTGAAGTCCAAAGGAGAGACTTGTGAGCAGATAGGAAGAATAATGCAACAAATACCTAATTACATAGGTAACTTACTACACGTAAGACAAACTGAGAGTCCTTTCCAGGTATTATTCTACGAAAGCATGGTAATTATTTTTAAAAGATCGATATTATTGTTTTCCAATTTTATTATTAGGAAAATCAAAGTTAAGAGAAGCTGTAAGACAAACCGTCTGAACTTGGAACTAACTAAAACTCAAGTCCCAGTGCATTTTGACATGGTGGTCCATGATCTCCAATGTTTTATCATATTAAAAAGAAAAAGAAAAGCATTGGAAACAGAATTATAGAGCAAAAAATTGTAGACAACGCTGGCAGCACACAGCTCAAGAGCGACTAACATCCTTAATTCGGGAGGAAGCTTTTAAATACTCATTATCAAATTAACCTGGTGCTGTGAAAACTAAGCTAAGGAACAAAATGGGAGGGAAAGAACATAAGAATAAGGAACAAAGCAGACTAAAAACAAGTTACCACAAGAACACTGAATTAAAATAACATCAATTTATTGTCCAAAGTCAAAGACTGGACCATTAGAGTATGGTCCTGATAGAGGCTCTTTGATAATCCATTGCTTGCTCTTTTCAGTTTCAAGAGGATGCTCCATCCCTTGGTGCTCTGCCACTTTCTCTGAAGTGTGATTTTATTCTTATGTCTGATCTCTACAACTCTGGCCTTCTTGCCATCCTCTTTCGTACTTTGGTCCACCAAGATAACCTCTCTATCTCAGACTCCTTAATTTAACCAAATCTGAAGTTTATTAATGGTATAACACAATCTATTCTTAAGTTTGGAAAAATAAATCATGAACCATCAGAAGGAGAAATGTGATTCAGCCTGCCATTGTTGTGAACAAAAATTCCATTTAAAGAGATGTCATTTTTGCCTATTGAATTGGCAAGAGTACAAAAAAAAAGATGATGGTATCACTATTTTAAGGAGCACCAGCACCAACAGGTATTATATTGCTAAAAATCAGTAATATAATATATATCAATGTTTTAATTGTATTGTCATGATTAGAAAAGTCATGTCAGAGCTTTTCGTGAGGATATCACCAAAGGTTTTAGTCAAGGGCATTTATTTAGATGAAAAGTTATAAATCTTCTTAAAGCATTTTGATTTATCATCTGATAATACTCAGAATGGTTTTAAAGACCATATTGTATAAAATAAAGACATAAAAATAGCTAATATGAAAAAGGCTACAAATGTGACATATAGTTCCCTTGTTAAAATAATGTTGGAGCAAAAAGATAGAATGTTTTCCCATTATTTCCCTGTTTCCAGACTTGTTTCAGTGAATTTGTAAATCATTAGGGTAATATCAGTTCTACTCAACAAATAACATTCTTTAACTTGGGCCCACGTAGGTAGGGCTCCACTTTTGTCAAGTAGCAATACAAGGAATGAGATCATTGTCGGGTGCTGGCCAGGCTTGGATTTTTCTAACTTTCTTCACTATCAATAAAGTCGTTGACAATTTATAACGATAAAAGGCTGGGAGCCAGGAAAACGCAGTGGATAAAGAAAAGCCATGTAAATTGGAAGCTGATTCAACTCTTTGTGGCTTTGTGTGATCCAGGATGATTTATCTAACTTGTCAGAGCCTTGATGCATCATTTGCACATTGTTGCTGATGATGCTAAACCTCAGGATTGTCATGAAGATATGAAATCATCTATAATATAAGGGACACACACACACACACACTCACACACAAGTTTGTCAGTTGAGATTCAGAACCTGAAATTTTCCTTAATTAAAAGTAGAGGAGGTACTATGAAGATGTCTCAGCAGTTAAAGAGTATTGATGACTTATCCAGAGAAAGAAGGTTTGGTTCCTAGCACCCACATGGCAGCTCACTGTCTACAATTGTCTATAACTCCACTTCCAGGAGCTCGGACACCTCCTCTGGCCTCCAAGGGTAACAGGCATGCAAATGGTGCACAGACATACATACAGACTAACACACACATATGAAATAAAATAAAACTTAAAATGGATATATTTATATATAATATATGTAAGTGCAAGACAATTTTATCAACTGTCTATGCTTCCTCTATTTATCATGGAGTCAATAGTACTTTAAAGCTAAATGTTATTTTAAAAAACACTTTAGAGTTGATACAATGCTCTTGAAACTGAAATAAAAGAGGAGCCGACCTAGCAGGCATTAAGTAAATTCTAATAACATTATTACTTCTAATTAGGAGAATGTGTCTTGGGTGTGTTTTGACAGGCCTCGGGTTCTGATGCTCTGATGTAATAAGATTAGTCATCTCTGTATCAGTTTCCCGCTAAAGTGACCAATGGTCAGCTCTTCATATTGAAAACCAAAAGGCTTATCAAACCCTGTACCCCTCCCTAGTGTCAATGAGGAAAGAATGCCTGCGGTACATTTTAAGTGGGTTACTCATGGTAATGAAGCTAAGAAGCTCTTTATTGAGATATTTGAGAATATTTTTTTTAGATTTACTTTCAAAGAAGACCTCCCCAAAGAGGTCAGGTAAGGTATTGTATTCCATGGCATTGGAGTTATAGGAAGTGGTGTACAGTCCATCACATTTTCTAGAAACCAAGCTCCAACCCCCTGGGAGAGGCTTATGTGGTCTTAATCACTAAGCCATCTCTCCATCTCCATAATTCATCGTATTGTAGGATATTGGTGATCAATTCATCTTCCACGCAGTTATACAAATCAAACCCTTGGGAGTTACTACATATCTTTTTTTTTCCTTCTCCTGGTCTCCTATAAAATCCAGTACATCTTCATATGGTTATTATAATTGTTGTCCTCCCTAGAATCAGTGCCCCTTTCTTACTCCATGAACGACTTGCTCTGTTTGGAGATACCGCAGTGCTTTAGAGTCTACTTTCAACTCAGTCCTCTTCTCAAACATTCCCTTCTACACACAGTCTTGCCACTTTTAAGAGTAATCTTGCCTAAGCCAGCCTGGAGAAATCTCTAATAGAGAATCTTTTCGGGTTCCATCCATGTCCACGAAAATCTAAACTCATTATAATGACAGTCGATGCTCTTTCTTCCCTCATCAGACCACCTAATTAGTCATCCCTCCCATTACATAACCTTATGCATTTCACCCTTCACAGTAACAAAACAAATTTAAATTCTACATAAGACCATCGGTACCTCGGTCTTGAATGCCTGTCTCAGGCTCTACCTCACAAATCTAATTTATCCATGTCACTTACTTGGCTAATTTTAAATTATTTTACTTGTGACCCCAGTTGTTATTTTCTCTTGAAAGCTCTTTCCAACTGTTCCAGGTTGAGTTAGTAGGCTCCTAACAGGTTCTTAGAAACCACCTTTGTTATTTAAAAAAATGGACTTCTCAGTCATCCCTACAAGGCAGCTAAAAGGAAGATGAAGCCCAGAACTTCTCCTTTGTCTTCACTTCGTCTCTGTCTCCTCTAATACAGTTCATCTGCTTGCTTGTGTAAATAGGCATGTGAATCACTTAAGTGACTGCAGAATATTCTCTGGTGGGTTAGTCATGCTCAATGTAACCTCATAACCCATTAAGAGGTGAAAACGGAGACTGCTTTTTCTTTTCCAGCTGCCCAGACCCGAATAATCACACAAAAACTCTATTAATTACAACACTGGTCAGTAGCTTAGATGTATTCCTAGTTAGTTCATTCATATTAAATTAAACCTTTTCTATTAATCTGTGTGTCGCCATGAGGCTGTGCCTTACCAATAAGGTTCTGGCATCTTTCTTTTTTGGCAGCTACATGGCTTCTGCCTGATTCTGCCTTCTTTCCTCCTCTATCTCTGCTTGGATTTCCCACCTTATTATATTCTGTCCTGTCATGGGCCAAAGGAGCTTCTTAAATAACCAACAGAATAAACATATTCACAGCATATAGAGAGGAATCCTACATCAAGGAGGCAATATTCACCAAAGAGCATGTCATCTGCCTCATTCATCTCTAAGAAGGAAGGTTAAGCTAAATTTTCATTTCTAGTGTCTATCTTCATCAGTCATCTCTAAAGATAAAGACATGATGATGAAATAATCTTGCATTCCAAGGACAGAACTGATGAGAACAATTATTTGTGATCACAATGCCATGAGGTTGAATATTGTCTTCTAAGAAAGTATAGGCATTGTCATCTTAATCGGAGAGGTTGTGATTGCCCAAAGAACTCTGTAACAAAATCGGATCCGTTGATTTTCTCTCATATTACCCCCCACTTACAAACCAAAGCCCTTTTGGAAGTCAAGTATGACCAATAAAAAAGCCTTGGGAAGTACTTGACAAGAACCTGCCAGATACTAGAAGCAATAGACTATGTAGCAGATGATAACGAGGCTTATCTACCCTTTAGTCCCAGAGCAAGCCAGCCTGGATGAGCCCATAGGGAAGAAAGCATAGCAAGCGCTCAACAGAACCAGAAGGAAACATACTGCAGAACAATCCCATTATATTTTTTCTTATTTTTATGCATGTATACATGCGCACACATGTGTGTGTGTGAGGGGGGGTAATGCCCATGTGGAACTCACAGGACATTTTGTAAGAGTCTATTTTTCCACCATGTGGGACTTTGGAAATTAAATACAAGTCATCAAGCTTGGGAGCAAGCACCTTTACACACTGAGCCATCTCTCACCCCCCCCCCCATTGATTTACTAAGGAAACAATTAATAGAAGCAATGTGATCTTTTAACCCTTTGTTAAATCTGGCATATACGATTCTTCAGAGATCTTACCCACTCACTGTGAAAGGGTTTCTTTATGTAATGCTGAGTTTTACAAAAGCATCTGAAATGTGTACAAGCATACCCAAAAGAACAAAGATGTCAAAGGAATCGAGGTGTCAGAGTCAGACAGACCTGCAAAATTCCTGTCAGTATTATGTCAGATAAGATACATGTGATATCTGACAAGATTACTAAGCAACCTATACAATAACTTGTACCCGCATATATAAAATGGTTACAAGTGTCTTCCCACAATGCTAGTATTTTCATTTTTCACCTTATTCAAGTTGCCTGCCTTTGTATCACTTAATTAAAAGGAGTTCGTATGGGATTGAAACATGAAAGTAAGTTCTAGAAGTTTTAGAGCAAACTAAGACACAGAATGGGCTAAATATCTGGGTCTAAATCTGGGAACCTGGGCAGAAACCATCTGAGCAAACACATTCGGTAGTGTTTTGGTCCCAATAATAAAGGGGGAAGAGGTTTCACACTTATCACTAAAATGCCAGTTGTGGGCTGCATATGAAGATTACAAGAGGTGGAATTCACCACCAGTTCCTCCTAAGTAGCAATGAAAACCACTTATTCAATGAAGAGCTGGACTGTAGGGCTTCTGACCATTCTTGTCTACGGTGACATTGAGTTGAACTTTGCAAAAGTGACATGCATTGTTACATTAACAAACCATGTGGGCCTTCCAGCCTCGTCACCAATTTCCTGCAAGTTATCCTGGGACTAGTGCCCTTTCAAGCCAGCTAGCCTCCCCCAGGAATTTAACTAGCATCAAAGCGTGACAAGATACTAGAAGAAGGGATGGCCATCCCTGTAGATGCTTGGCACACTGATGGTGCAAGCAGGGGTTTCAGGCGAGAGTGGGTGGTTGCATCAGTAGAAACGAACACCAATACCATGTGGATTGAGAGAGAATAGTAGACAGTGAGCTAAGAGCAGTATGAAAAGCAGCAAGTCATGAGACTTGGCCTGTGACCACCACTCCTGAACACTGGGCTGTAGTCAGAGGCTTGACTTTATGGGTGGCCCAATGGGAAAAGAGATCTCGTCAGTGCTGAGTTGGCCACTGTGGAGACAACAGATGTGGAAGAAAATCCATAACAGAGTACAGTGGGAATCGGAGCCACTGGTAGTTTTCCATGTGGCAACCCATAGACCACTAAGTCCTCATAGACACCGAGAAGTAGTTCCTTACTAAAATCTGGGCCATCTGCTCACAAGTACCCTTGGAAACTTTTCTTTGGGTTCAAATCATGTCTGGTCACTGGGGAGGCAACATAGACTGGAAAATAGCTAAGGTTCCTGGCATTCCAGCGAAGTGTTCTGACATTTTGTATGCTGTCCAGTTGTGCAAGGGCTGTTCTCAATTATAGCCACAGAGGAGGGTTGCTATAGTGGAGCAAATACATAAATCTACCTGTACTGTACAAGGCTGATAGGGAGATTAATAGAACCTATGCCTGGAAGTGAAGGGTGCAACCATGCTCACACCCATGTGAACAATGCCACGGGCCTCTGGCAAGCATGTTCCTGTAAGCGACAAGTAATGTTACTATCAAGAGCTTTACCCAGCTCCGTGTTATGTATGAGTACTCTGAAGAACCAACAAGGACAGTCATTTCATAGACGCCAGTGTTCAGAACTTGGTTGAGGACATCTAGGGTCAATGGTGTGTCAGCCTGCCTGCCAACCTTATAGAAGTTTGGTGAGCTGAAAGAAAAACTAAATTAAAAAAAATAAGGAATTTGAATTAACATACCTTACAGGATGGAAAAGAGTTCCAGAAGTCACTGGGAATCAAACAAAAACCTCAGTGCTGGGGATAACTGCCTAAAAGGAGCCGGACACAGAGGCCTCTGTGGCTTCCCCAATAACTCTGCTTCTTGCTACTGCTATAGGCTTCACTGTATGGCAAGATGGTAAGGCTTTATTACTGAAGACACTGCACCTTTTGATTTCTGGCATGAAAAATCAGATTGGAAGTAAACCAAAAGCTAACATTCATATTGATGGAAGGTCCTATGTGAGCTACCGAGGGGATAATTGTCACAATGTGGGAACACTATTAGTATTCTGGACAAAATGTGCCTACTGGTGCAGCAGTGGCATGGCATATACACAACAAAAGGTCTTTTTGACTAGGCTGAGCACCCATTCCATGGTGGAAATGCCCCTATTTGGTGTTACAAGTCACAATCCGTAGCTAAAGAAGCAGTAGACCTTCGTGGACAAGCTGTTGAAAAATAAAGATGATATGCCTGTTGGATTATTTTCAAAGTATTGATGTTTATGCCATAGGTAATTCCTTGATCTTGTTGGTCTTGGATAGGGAAGCCTCTCTGTGCAGTGGGCAGTGGCAGTGGTGGAAACTCATCACTGGTTAAAGTGTTCAAACTAAGGAATTGTTACCATGGCATTGTGGCCTAATGCTCAGCTACAAATAGAAGAAAATAAAGAGATGTGTATACTATCCCCTCCAAGTCTCAGGAACATCATGGAAAAGAACGGATAGGTGAGGGAGAAGGCTGTCTTCACATAACATAATCATTAGGATCTTAGTCAGAGCAACCCGAGTTGCCCTCAGGAGAACCTCAGCAAGATAGGGCTGGAAGTCATCTTTTCACAGAGTAAAGGGTAGAAAGGTTCATTAGAACCTCACCTGAGTGTCTAGCCACCCCTCCTGAAACCGCTTATCACCAGCTGCATTTAATCCTGCTCAGCTGTTCACGAACTCAGGAAGCACTAGCGCGTTGAAGGTTATCTGAATGGAAGACCCCACCTGCACAGCTTTAAGGAGACCATTTCCATGTTGGGATTATGACTTTTTAATGATGAAACTATTGGGGGGGCATCCACATCCTACAAATAAGCCCAATGAAGTCTTTGGCTCACCAAGCTAGACACGTGTGGAACTTTTTTTTTTTTTTTTGTCTTTGACTTGTACCCTATCTGAGGTGAAGAGACATTTGTTCACTTCTCCCAAAGAAAAGTAACAGAACTCCCTGGAAGAGTAGTAATCGTCTCAAGAAAGCCAGCCTATCGAGGGTTGAAGGGGAGGGAAGAGGCAGGGAGGGAGCAGAGAAAAATGTAGAGTTTGACAAAAATCAATTAAAAAAAAGAAAAAATGAAAACCAGCCTATCACTTCAAGCAATAAAGACATTCTGAAGATCACCTGAGAGAACTAAGACTTCAATGTGACCAATCAGATCACACCATGATGAGGCCTGCTTAATTATGCATACTACTCCCTTAACCTTCATCCTAAATTTATCTATATTCAAATCTAAATCCCTGGTCAGAACCCTGAAGATGGATCTGAGGTCACTGGACTACTTCATATGTACTTCGCAAAAGAGCACACCAGTTAATCTTTCTCTGGTTTCTACCTTTACTGGTCTCTGGACTTGGAGGATTGGGACAGATAGTCACGTTCAGCATTTTGCAGTTGGCAGAGCTGGGATCTTTCAGCCTAAAATACTAGTGTTACCTCCTTTGAATTAACTGTCGTCTTTTGCTATATTTTCACACATTGCAGTGAATTCCAATAGAATTTTTCTGGGCTGATGAAATATTCTATACTTACTTTGTATAAAATGGGAGCCACTGCCCACATGTGGCTCTTAATCACTCAAGATGTGACAGGTATAAATAAATCAGAATTTTAATTTGATTTAATTTGCTTATAGTGAAGTAGCACCTTCTCTTTGGCAGTGCTTATGTGGATACTAACCAGGCATTTGTAGTACAGTCATAAAAGCAGAAGCTTCATACTCCTTTGGCAATATTTCCTAATGACTTGGTCATATCCAGCTTTGAAGAAAAGCAGATGACGATCTTGATATCAGTATCTTGGTTCCTTTCCCTGTTGCTGTGATATCCTGGCAAATGCAACTGAAGGAGAAAGTAGTTCAACTCATAAAGGTACAGTCCCGCGTGGCAGGGAAGCTATAGCAGGAGGAACATGAAGCAGCTGATCACATCATGTCCCCAACCAGAAGATGAGATCAATGAATGTCTATATGTCACTCAGATAATTTCCTACACCTGTAATGTCCATGACCCAACCAGTGAATGATGCCACTCACAGCCGGCATATCTTTCTAGTTCTGTGGACACTATGAAGACAATCCTTAGTGGGAATGCAGAAGCCCCATCTCCCATGACTCCCAGCCTCCCAGGAGGCATTCTAGATTCTGTCAACTTGACAATGAATACCAACATTAAAATCAAGAACCCTTCTACCTTGAGGAAAATTTCCACCTGCCTACTTCTGAGTTCAACACTAGTTTGTTTCTGCCGGTGTGCACACTTCTCCAGAGTCGCATAGACTCATACCTCATTAGACATGGAGAGGAATTTACCTCACCTCTAGTTGCACATTTGAAACACAATTAATAAAAACTCAGAGAAGGAAAATAGGGTTCAATCTGAAGGTCAGAAAAGCAAAACGGCCAGCCACTGCCTCTTACTTCTGTCTCGGTCTGAAATGGGGATCCTGCCTCCAAGAATCTCAGAATAAGACTGAATGTGAGAGCTGTCTCCTCCTATATTACAATCTCCTCTAGGACTGGGATTAAAGGCGTGCACCACTGGAATTAAACGCATGGGCTACTGGTTTCTATGGCAATTAGTGTGGTTTCTGGGGTTAAAGGTGTGTGTTACCACTGCCTGGTCTGTAAGGCTGACCAGTGGGACTGTTTTCCTCTCTGATCTTCAGGTAAGCTTTATTTATTAGAAGACAAATGAAATGTTACTACACACATTCTTATCTGGTTTCCAAGAAGGTATATCTTGACTTCCTTTTTCAAGTTGACTTGATACCTCCTAAAATGCTTCATGGAAATTGGAATTTTCAAGTAAGAGGTACCTGGTGACATGAACTTGATAGAGTTCACCCCGACCAGTGTTATATTTTCTCAGTTTCCAGAGGGAATGTAACACCTGCAGGACCATATATAACCCACTGTCTCAAGACCTCAGATTCCTCACTTGCAAAAATGAGAAGACAAGAATCATCTCACCTTTGAAGTTCTCCCTGTGTAAGATCACTTTGCCAAAATTCAGGCTTCATTTCAACACCACATTAAAGGCATTTTGTTCCCTGCATGAAACAGTCTTCCATTCCTGGTGTGATCCACACTAGAGAGAACAAAAAACAATCTTGGATCTAGGACTAAATTTTGACTCTTTTTCTCTATCTTGGTGGTATTGGTGGTCCCTGACTTTATCTTATTTGATTGTATCAGTGAGGCTATCCTTTACACAACAGGAGACTCATTTAATTACTGGGTAAACATTAGAGTTGTACAAATGGTTAAATGTTCTAGTCTTCCTTTCTTACTATGCAAAATCCTGATTTTCTTCTGGCTTACATTGAATACATAAGAAATTTAACATAATGTTTAGAATATCATTGTACTGCCAATTTTAAGAAATCATAGACTACTTGGAAGAAACATAATGTTGACCTGTACTTACTAATCACACTCTGACAGGTACATGCAGTCCACAGCCAGAACCCTGGAGATTTACCTCTAGTTATCCCTCTCAGGAGTAGGTACATCTTCACTGACAGCACACAGCCCCCCATGGGGCCCTTAAATTGCGTTCACACAGCTTCTAGCATGCATTCTTCTCAGTAGTCTTAGTGTGGACCAGAACGACTTACAAATATTTCTTCAATGGAAAAACAGCATTTACAGAGCAGAGAGAAACAACTCGAGAATGGCTGCCTGTTTGTTCTGCCAAGAAGATACGGGTCAATGCCTTGATTCCTGTAATCTAAAATTATAAGTCATGAGTAGCCTCAACATCTAATTCTTATTCTGGATCCAATTTAGTGTTAGCCTCAAGAATGAGCTCTGGATCGTATCAACAGAGCAAAAGAGTGTGGTACCAGTTGCATTATGGATGCTAGAATATGACAGACAGGATGCAGTCTCAAAGCATGGAACCTCCCCTACTCCAGGATGTTCATAGATCTCTCTCACTGACTCTAAAATGTTTACCACAGGGTATGAAAAGCCACAGTGGGGACCCCTGCTTATCTATTGTGACTTCTCCAAATGTTTCATTCTCCAAAGATTTCAATAAGCAGGGGCCTAAGTACTCTCACAAGATGAAACATATTTATCTGGCAGACCACTAAGAATCCCAAGGTACATTAACTCTCCCAGGGAACAAGCACAATCCGTTCTCCTGAATGGAAGACGATGAGGTCATCACAGAGGGAGACGGCGGCCTCTGTACCTAGGATAGACTTAGCCATGGAAACCGGGGCTGCATCCAGAACAAAGGTGCTAATGAGCTCCAAGCCTGTGTCTAAGCAGCATGTTCTACATGCCTACTGATGAAGACTCTTGGGGAGCTTTTTCATGCACAAGCTCCCTGGTCGCATCCCTTGCTTCTCCCTTGTTCCGGCTATAACTCATACGGCGTTGACTGTGTCAGAGGCCCATGTTCTGCTCACAGACTTGACTCATGTGATTGCCTCCTTCCACTATCAGGCGTTTGTCGGTATCCAGTTAATAAACAGATCTTAGAAAGCTGCTCTGGTACCAACCACAAGGATTAAAACCTAAAACCAAGATTTCTTCGCCTTTGAATACACAGACAGAGGGGAAAAAAAAAAAAACGGCATTAATTAAATCACTTTCCAACCACTGTTTTTAAGACTTTGAGGTTAGATTTTGGGGGGGGGGAGAAGCATTAATTAAATCATTTTCCAACCACCAGTTTTAAGGCCCAGTGGTAGAGTTAGTGTGCTAGGACATGAGAGGCTAACAATAACAATAGGCCAGGCCAGAGGGGACTATGCCTACAGATGGAATCCTGCCCACTCGCACTGCCAAGATATTAACGCACATCTTCACTCTCATCTCCCAAGATATCTATCTCAATCCTGACCCTCAATGCTTCTGGCCGAGATTTGATTGCCCTGGGCTTTCTGAGAACAGCAATATGAAAAAAAAAAAAGAAAGGAAAGGAACAATGTGTCCAATAGTTTGATGGCAGACAAGGGCTTTTGCCTTTGGCAATGTTCTTCGCTAGTTGAAAGATTTAAAGATCTTTCAACTCCAGAGTACCACTCTGACTTTCACACTTTCTCAGAACCCCCTTCTCGGCATCTCTCTAGTTCTAATGCTGTTCTCTTTAAGGTCATCCATGTCCTCACGCCAAATAAATCCTACGGCAGTTTCTCTGTTCTCGCCCTCCTTTACCACACCCTCCTTCCTCTCTTGCCCTGCGATGTGTGAGCTCTGTTGTCTCTATTGACTGCCTCTCTGCCGCTTTTTCCCCGCCTCTCCTTTATGCCCTAATGGCTTTGTGTTATTCCACTCTTCTTCTCCAACGTTACTTTTGTCCTTCAAAGTCTGTTTTCTTTATTCTCCCTGCATGTCCGCAGCCATCATTTCTGTTCCCCCAGAGCCCCCCAGAGGAGCTTGATTTTAAGCCAGGCACAGCTGAGGACACTGGCAGAGTCCTCTCTGCTTTGTAGAGAGAGATACCAACCCTGGCATCCACACACTTAGGACAGAGCAAATGCCTCTGTGTTTGGTGATCGATGGCCCTATCATTACAATGCTGTCTCATGTTTGACTTCATAATGGAATTCAAAGCCACGCTCATGTGAAATTCACTTTCTGTTCTTTAGGGATATCTTTTGACAAACCCAATACAGATCTTCCATCAAAGCCCCTTCCAAATATTTTCTTCCATCTCTTTCTTATTCACTTGTTGCCAATAAATTTTAATGGCATCTACTTGGGTTGACCATGTGTCCTCCCTGTAGAACTCAACACTTTCCTTTCAGTTACCTTCTGCCCCAGAGTCACAAGAGTACCTGAAACAGAGTCCTCACTTTTCTTAATGAAGACATTACTCATCATTCAACTCCTAACGGATTCACACAGAACGATAGACTGCAGTGAAGGATTTGACATACAATGTGAGGACACAGTTGAAGAGTCTGCCCATTTGGACTGGGAGAATACAGTAAGAGTTTGATGATACACACAAAGGATAAGAAGCAGTTATCTGTTTCCTAGAAATGGGAAAGGGGTGTGTAATGTTCCTATAGCAGGAAGAATCACAATGCATTGAAGATTGGAGGAAAGAGGTACAAAACTGGATTCAAGAGAACTGGGGTTTGGAGATAACTAAAAAATGAAACTGAAGCCAAACCAGGTATGAACTCACTAGCCATGCCAAGCATGGTCATTTTATCAAAAATATACAATAGTAAGTTAAATCTTTCATTATTGAAATTGCCATTGACTTAAAACACATTGGGCATTGGAGACAGAGTGCTCAGGAATGAACTCCAAGAAGGCAGGCAAGACGCAAAGGTCACAGCAGTAAAGTTGTCAGTGTTTATTTGAGGAAATTATTACCAATAGTAAAATGAAATTTTGTACTCTTCTCCTTCACACGGAACGATCAAATGGTTTAGTGAAACGGAAATCCAGATCTCTAACTTTGGGGCTAGAAACAAGGCTCAGTGGTTAAGAGCACTTATTTTTGTTAAGGACCCAAGTTCAGTACCCAGCACCATGTGTGTATCTTAAGGTGTTGTGTAACCCAGAGGAGCCAAGGCCCTCTTCTGGCCTCTTCTGGCTCTGTAGGCATGTGGTGCATGTACATGCGCACAGGCAAAATATGCATGCATGCAAATTTAGATATATACGTGGATAGATAGATCTCTGGCCTCAACTGGACTTCTGTCTTTTCTTAGTAACTTGGTTCACTTATACAGCAGAAAGAACTTTCTTAGATCCATATTTAACTAATTACAAAATAATCATCAAAGAAAAGGCTAGATAAATGTATCATTGCTGTATATGTTGATGTTGGAGCCTACACAGGGGACAGAAAATATATTTATTGAAACATACCTAAATACCATTCTAGAGTTGCTGGTGGTGTAGTTCAATGGGTAGAGCACTTGCCTAGCAAACACAAATCTTGACTAGATCCCTGACACTGCATAAAAACAAGATGTGGAGACACAGTCCTATAAAGCGAGCACTTGGGAAATGAAGGCAGGGAGATCAGAAGTTCAAGGTCATTCTTGGCTACCTAGCAAGTTCAAAGCCAGCCTAGGGTACGTGAGACCTTGTCTTAAAAAAAATAATAATCAGAAAACTATCTTTTCTCGTAAAATGAAAATGAACAACCATAATAATAATCTCTGTGATAAAGAAACACCTGAAAGAGAAATTTGGGGGTGCAGCCAACCTCAACTGAGAAGCCAAGGGCAGAGCGTGGTCCAGTCAGTTCACCCAAGGCCACAGACAACCACTCCTGGCTGCTCACGACCTCATAACCACATGTTGGTTCAGGCTCCAACAAGTTGAATACAGTCACAGGCAGCAAGCAGTGAAGCAAGAAGGATTCAATAACTCTACTACCTGCATGTGTGCTGGCTTTATCACAGCATCTGGACATGCCAACTGACACTCACCTCCAACTCCATCTTAAAGAGCAGCTAGCTCTGCTTCGTGCCCCAGAACTTGCCCCACTCTGTTTAATTTCCTTAAAACACTGTCCTTATTTAGCAAACATATGTAACAACAGAGCCCCCACACACACCGTCGTCCCTGCCCTCCCCACTATGCCTCTGCAAACCTCTTAAGGAACAAATGCAAACCAGTCACCAATCATCCTTTTAGGGACTTACAGGGCAATCAGCCAATTGGCTGCCCTCGGGTTATTCACTCTGCAATAGGAAACAAATTTCTTGCTGCAATTATCCTTAAATTTCTACTGTTTACCCCCCCAAATAAAGTAATTGCTGCTGTAAAGCACCCGTTCCCACACTGTCCGGCACACACCTGTAAATTTTAAGTGGGGTGGTGTGAGCTGGACGCCAGTTGGCTTTGGGAGAAGGAATGGCAATGAGCCAACTGGAAGCTAGGTTATTATTCACGGTGGAATTGAACTTGAACTTTTTGTTGCAAATACCCTTGCATGCTCCAGTGCTTACCTTGTCAGTATACAAATCGGATCTCTATTGGTAATAAGTCCACGTTTACAACTGGCTGTGCACTGGTGTGGAGGGACAGGAAAGGAAAGAAAAGACCCCAGATCTTTACCAAAGGCCAGGTGGTGTTTAGTGTTCCCAATTGCCCATGGAGATTATTTTATTATTAAAGGGACCTACAGAAGTGAATGAAATAGGTTTTCTTCATCGTGATTGTCTATGTGATCTGTAAACAGATATCTGACTTCCAACAGCTTTCCAGTTTCCCATCACTGTGCTTCCGTGAACACAATGGTTTCTCTTCAAGTAACAAGGATGCCTAGTACTTACTGAGAGCACTTTCCTAAGCAGTACACATCTTCAAAATGATTGGGCTTCTGTCCTTTAAGCAAACTTCTCTTTCCCTACCTGGAACATCTTTTTTCCTGCTCCTTTTGCTATACACTGAACTAAAACAAGATAAAAACTATAAATCTCCGAAGACCTAAGTCAAGTGGGAGAAAGGATACCTTCAGACTGTGATGTAAAGTCTATCATTCATAGACAAGACTAAAATGAGTCCAGAGTTACAGAGATTAGAGTTGGGAAGACCCCAAGAATGAATGCTTTTTGATATGTCTTTAGACATTATCATGTATGCCTCATAGACTGTTCCTCTCTGCCCCTTCCCTGACCGCAGCTCCTTCAATGTCCAATATAAATAGGAAGTAGCTTCGTGACTGTGTGATCTTCAGGGCCCAGTGCCCATCATCAGTGCTTATATTGCCCAGTGTTGCTTAATGTTCAAGGGAGTATGTAATAGATTCCTGATCCTTAGTAATTCTCCTTGGGTCTGGCACCCTTTGGAGGTGAGTCAAATGTGTCTGGAATACTGGGTTTCATAATGTTTGCCGCATATCCCTGTTACCTTAACAAAGCCATGGACAGGCTCCTGGTAGAATCTTTTGTGAGCAATGGATAAAATAGACTATCAGAAAGCTTGCCACACTTTTGGGCCAGTGATAGACGGGTCTGTCTCCCCCAAACACATTCCAAACCACTCTCTGCACAGGCTTCTCTGAGATCATTAGTCTTCTTCTTCATCACTCGGAAGAGTCCCTAGAAAGTAAATAGACTCCATCAAAGCTTCTTGAGCAGGACGTTTAAAAATTCAAACTGAAGCTGGACAATGTGAGCACGTCTTTAATTCCAAAACTCAGGAGGCAGAAGTGGAGCAGAATATGTCAGATGGTGGGGAGGGGATGTGAATAAATATACCACACTAGGTCCGCATAGGGTTTACTAAGGTTTTTCTTTATTAAAAGGGAACTCACGGATCACAGTGAGGAAATAGGAATAAGGTCTGACATCCAGGTGTGGTCCATGGGAAGAAGAGGGCCAGCCGGCAGGACCGCAGCTTTTTGGTACCCCAAACCATGCCTCAAACAGGTCCAGTCTCTTAAAGGCCATTGGCTGAAGGTGGTTTCCCATCACAGAGTCAGGTAGATCTCTGTGAGTTCGGGGTCAGCCTGGTCTACAGAGCTAGTTCCAGGATAGCCAAGCTGTTACCCAGAGAAACCCTGTCTCAAAAAAAAAAAAAGAAAAGAAAAGAAAGGGAAAGGAAGAAAGGAAGAAAGGAAGAAAGGAAGAAAGGAAGAAAGAAAAGAAAGAAAGAAAGAAAGAAAGAAAGAAAGAAAGAAAGAAAGAAAGAAAGAAAGAAAACAGAATTCAAAGTGGATCACGTCACTCCCTTATTTAAATGCTTAAATTAGTGGTCTCCCAATGTATCTAATCTTTTGGAGATAAAGTCTAAAGCTCAACTGTGTAGGAAGTTTAAAACAAACCTGAGTTACATGAGACTATGTCTCAATAATAATAATAGTGAATGAATCTTCAGAGCAGTCAATTAATTGTCCACACCGCTAACTACACAGGAAGCCAATGGGATCACAAGGCTTGGCTTGATTGAAAGTAAATGTCAAAAACCTCTAAATAAATCAATAAAAGGTCAACCTGACAACCAACCTACAACACGGCATGAACCAACACCAAAAAATTGAACACCCCTCTAGATTCCCCTTCTACAGTATTCTGGCTGAAAATGATGAATGACTTAGGCAGCTGAGCAAGAGAAACCAGAAATGTGAGATAAAACAAGGCACCAAAGCTGTGAGGAAGAAGGGGAAATATGTAGAAACTCAGGTGGAGAACATAGTGGTTCATCTCCAGAAGCAGAAGGAAGTGAGAGAGCCGTGCAAAGAAAACAGAGAAGACAAAGCGCTCTGTGTCACAGACGCCACATGGCCCTCCTTGCTGCCTGGTCTCCTGACTGCTTTCCCCTTGTGAACTAAAGGCATTATTGTCTTCTAATAAACCAGTCTTTCCTTAAAGTAATTTAAGTAATTTTCTACTCCCTGGAACCTTGACAGCCGAATAAAAACAAACGTCAAATAGAAAATAATTCTCACCATGGAAAATTCACTTAAAAAGATGTGGGGGCTTTTTTTTCCAGTCTCTTTTTAACAGGTATTTAATTTCTAACAAGCAGGCTTCCCATATAATCCCAAGTTTTATTTCATGGAGGCAGTAAGGAAAGTAAGGGAAAGCCTGGGAACAAATGTATTTCTCGTGACAACGTTCTGCTTCGAGTCTCTTCGTGGGGACAGAATATTTTGAACCATCTTCACTATTAGGTTGTCAGAATGTTGGTTTTCAAGGTCATAGTCCAGGGGTGTCTTCAGACACATGACTCAATAGCCTCCCATCGCATCAGGGCACAAGTGTGTACAAGGGCTTGCCAATGCACTGTCCTCGAGAGTGAAAACTATCAACCCTTACAGGTGCAGAAAGCAACAAGCTATTCTGGGGAAGAGGTAACAGATCAGTGATGCGAGGAAAAGTCTATCCTAGCAATGTTGTTTTTAGATTTCCAGCCTGACTTTGATTAGAAGATTTAAACCCTTAGAATAACTGACCCTGGGTTTTCCTTGTCAGATTTATGAAGTTCCTGCTTTTACAAAAAAAAAATGTATGTTGTTAAAAGATTATAAAATTTAATAGCAAACAGGTTGCACACTTAGGAACAGACTAAGCACGATTAGCACTTGCATTCCCCCCACGCCTATAAATAATTCAGTTTCCTTCCCATGTCTGCAAATTTCATTAGACTGGGGAGGGAAGAGGGGAGGAAAAGAACAAAGAAAGGCCTTCTGATTTTCCCCTATTGCGAATTTCAGACCCAGTCTCTCAATTGGGGTCTTTGTACAGAAGAGGGACTGGAACAGGGTGCTGTGTAAGCAGAAATAAAATGATTCCAGCCCTGAGTCATCAGGTCCTGGTTTTGGCAAGAAACTTTGTGTACATGGCTCTGGAATTCACCTGCTAAAATATAAGTAAAGATGAATATGATAAATTGAAATGTGCTTGCACCGGGGAGAGTGAGCATACAAATGTACCATGTGTCTGTGTTTATGTGTGCACATGTCTGTGTGTCTAGGTATAAATGTGTCTATGCATTTATATATATCCAAGTCTGTGTGTCTGGATATATGTGTGTATGTGTCGGTGTGCCTGAGAAAACATGTATCTATATGTCTCTCTGCCCCCCTTTTCTCCTTCTCTCTCCATGTGTGTGTGCATGCATATTCACATGCATGCACCTGTATTTGTGTGAGCATGCCTGTGTGTCTGTGTATCTGGTGTGTGTCTGCATGTGCATGTGTCTGTATGTCTGTGTATCTCTATGTCTATTAACCCATACAACATGCAATATGCTTCATATGCTTCTCCACATTAAGTTTAGTGATCTCAAAACAAAGGATTTCTGTCACTCCAATATTTTTAAGATGTATATAAATTTTTACTTTGTTATCAACTCTTTGGGAATTTTATACAGTGTGCATATAACGTCCTTCCCCAGCTCCTTCCAGTGCCACCCTCCCTTCCTACCTACCCAGTGTTGTATCCTGATTTAGCTAGCAAGTACAATTTGGGCTGCCCATATATTCTTGAATGTGGGGTCTTCCCCTGGAGCATGGTCACCTTTCCAGGGGCCACACTCTTAATTAAAACTCTCTCTTCCTTTTTCAGAAGCTAGCAATTGCCAATAGCTCCTTGGATAGGGACGAGACTCTGTACCCAGCTTCCCTCTCTATGTTGAAATTTTGCCTGGTCTTATGTGTACTGCCATAACTACTGTGAGTTCATATATACACATGCACTGTTGTGATGAAAGGATTGTGATTTCCACCTCTTCTTCTGCAGTGATCTCTGAGCCTATGAACGAAGTAGCATGACATAAATTTCCTATGTATGGCTGAGCAGCCTCTTATTCTCTGCAATTTAACCATTTAGTGGGTGGAGTCAGTGCTAACCACCATCTGTTACAGTTGTCTGATGGGAGTTGAATAATACATTAGTCTATGGGGATAATATGTCATTAGAAGTCAGTTTAATACTATGCATATTGGCAGAATAATAGCAGTAGCTTCTCCCCCTAGGGCCCAGTGTCGTCATAGGTACTGGTCCTGATAATGGCATCGGGTGTGGAGTTCATCTTGTAGAGCGGGACTTATATTCAATTAGAAAGTGGTTTGTTACTCCCAAGACATTCATGCCACTGTTACACCAGTGGGCCTGCCTTGCCAGGCCATTCAATATTGTAGGACAAAAGGCTCAGGATTTACACCAGGGTAAGAGTGTTACCCACCCCCCAGAAGCATTCAAAACATCTTCCCATCACTGTTAAAATTAGCCAGTAGGAAGATGTACATACTTTAAAATGGTAGTTTACTGTTTCTTAGAAGCCAAAGACAAATATTAGATGGAGAAGAATGTTTGGGGAAAGGGAGATTTCAGAAACGTGGAAGTGGGAAAATTCCCCTGAAGTCTCTTGACCCCCCTCCTTCTTCCTGTCTCTCATTTCTATTTAAAAAAATTATCTAAACATATTTGATAGTCCTGAGATTCATGTTCACTTCTTGTAAGGGTCCATTTGGACCATGTGAAATGAAAGGTATCCTTTCCCATGACCTATATATTCTCAAGCATAAATAAATAACTAAATAAATAGATCTCCTACATAAATGTTATTAATTTACCATTTTTAGACTCATATAACCATAGCAATCATTAACTCATAACAGGTGCAGTTATCTGCATTAGACCTATACAAGACCTACCGTTTCAACAGTCAGTCATAGAGGAGAGTCTCACAAGACCCTCTTCTTCCCCTCGGTACTATTGGCTGTCATTAGACGCGGGGGGAGGAGGAATTACTGTCTTCAGTTGTGTACGCTCTCCTTGAACCCACCAAGCTACAAGGGATAGGATACCTCCAAACCCTAAGCCACACAGACAGCTCTAGTAAAACTCAATGGGTCACAGAAAAAACGAATAGACATGAACATAAAAGAGAGATTGGTGGGAAGTGAGTGGGTAGACAGAAGTGGTAAGGATAAGGGATTGCCAAGCATTGTAAAGGATGAATGAGGAGTTGCTTTTTAATGCACTCAGAGATCTAGTTTTATAATATAAGCAAAGACTTTGAAAAACCTGCTGCTAAACAATGTGAATATATATATATATATATATTTGATTTTTCAAATCAGGGATTTTCTGTATAGCCCTGGCTGTCCTGTCTGTAGACCAGGCTGACCTCGAACTCATAGAGATTCGCTTGCCTCTGCCTTCTACGTGCTGGGATTAAAGAAGTGTGCCAGCACCACCCGACAAGAATGATTTTAAGACATGTTTCAAAATGATTATGATAGCAATTCTATACGTCGTGGACATTTTATAATAACGAAGGTTTTCCAAAAGCACATCCAAACCCTCTTTTGGAGGTGCCAATAGCTAAGAGCACTGTTACCTCAGTGAAGATGAAAGCCACAGACTGCAGCAACAGCAACATTCAGGATGGTCACTGGAAACACGTTTTCTAGGGAACGGTGGTTGGGAGACCACATCCAGTGTCTGGGGCAGGAGTACGCTCCAGCAGTCTTGTGGGTAATCTTAACGCTCACTCTTTCTAAACTTCTAAACTAACTAAATGAAAACACAATAGGAATAAGACGTCCTGTCACGAAAACCCAGCATCTTTGAAATTTGTACACATGGTCTTGTAACCTTCACAGATGTCCAAAATTAGTGCTCATAAAATGTCTCTTCTTCTTTATGTGTGTATGTGTGCACATGGTCTTATATACAGTATGTGTATGTGGAGGCCAAAGGGCAACTTTGAGTACCATTCCTCAGACACCGGCAATGTGGTTTTTAAGACAGGATCTCTCACTGGCCTGGAGTTCTTCAAGTAGGTGAGATAAACTGGCTTGCAAACCCCAGGGAAAGGCCTGCCTCTGCCTCCCCAGCACTGGAAGTACAAGCCAGCACCACCATGCTTGGCTTTTTTATGGGGGTTCTGGGGAGTAAATTCTGCTCCCGTGGCCTACTGTGCCTAACTGATCCTCCTGCACCAGCCGCCTTGATACCCATGCTGCAGGCAAAGCACTTTCACTAAGCGAGCCAGCTCCACAGCCCAAGTTTTCTTTGCTTTTCTTTTTTTAATTATCAAATGGCAAAATACTTTTAGAATGATCAAATTCAACTTCAACTAGAAAAGTTGTAATATTTTTCCACAATCTTAATTTTGTTAAAAAAAAAACAACAAATATCTCTAAAATTCCAACAAACCCTTTCACTGTCAATATTTTTTTCTTTTGTCTGCAATTTTATTAGTGACCCGCAATACTCATTTTGGAAGAAAAGCAGTATGGACAAAGGAAAATGAGAAACTGCTTCCTTCCTTTAGAGATCTGTTTATTTTTGCAATCAACAGAAGATCAGGGAGGCATTTTACAAACACAACCAATGAGGGGGCAGTAGTGAAATCGTTGGGAATCTCCAGCTTGCTTAAACGTCTCCAGAGGAAGTTATGGGGCAGCCTGCATCAGCCTGTGAACGTGGTGTGTATAAGTCAGGTTCTAAAGCGTTAAATTCCTTTGTGTTTCCAAACACAGCGCAAACGTCTATCTCTTCTCCAAAAGAGTTGCATAATTAATAAATTTCATATCACTGAACCAATTCGTTGCTCGTTTTGCTTGCGAGAGTCAGAGTTTATTTTCCCGTTCTCTCTTTGAAGACTGACACTTGTGATGGATGGCGGGTGGCAGTCCAGGAATTTGACCAGAATGACAGTCCACGCCCTATAAGCAGCTGTCGGCTGGCTACAGTTTAGCCTTTTGTGCGCATCTACTGCAGTACAGCCAATGGAAAGAAGTAGTCACACGCAAGCTTGCCATCAGTCCACAGAGGACATTTGCATGGGAAGTCAGAGACACCCCGGCATACCCAGGAGAGGTCACTCCAGTTTCCAGAAGTATGAAAGCAGGTGGGACTGCGTTGACAAATGTTGCGTGGAGTCAAACTTCTCCACAAATATCCTGTCTGATTTCTCCACTTGCTGCTTCTGCTCCGGCAGCCTATCGTGCCTAACTGATCTTGCTACACCTGCATCCTTGATGGTCACCACCTGTGATCGAATTACTCTCAGTTAACATAGCTTCATCTGATACACTGCATAGACACACCCATTCATTCCCACCACCTTGTACCTTGCATAAACATATCATTGCAGTGTTCTGCTGAATCTGGCGGGGGCAGGGGAAGGGACTTTGGTTGGGTTTGTTTAGGTTTTTGTGTCTGTCGTTCCTGAAGAACTCAAATTACAACAAAGTATTCTAAACCAGTGGTTTCAAAATTTCAAATCCTTGGTCCCATCTGAGAGGAGTCTGACTCAACCTCTACACAGTAGAGCAGATACCCTGATGATACAGTCACAGACCAAGCTACAGACTCAGTGTCAACCCACTCTCCAGTGAGTTGGCTATTACAGCAAGACTGTACTGTATCCTGAACTGTAGGAACTCTGCTTTGAAAGGCTCCTCCCTGACTGTTACTTCCTGATTCTACTGTCAGGGAAAGAAAAATATTCAATGGACTCTGTAGAAGTGACTAGCAAGCCCCAGTTCTCTTTTTTCATCTTTTTTTCTATTTCTGCTTTATTTTTTGTTGTTCTTCTCTTTCTCTTTATTGCTATTCTTTCTTAAAAATTTCACCTGTCTCTCCTAGATTTCCACCATGGGATAAAATGGGCTTTTCTAGTACAGCTGACCAACCAAAACTATGGTTGCTGCCTTGGAGGCCCGCTATTAGAAAATGTGTTCTCAAGAACATGAAGATTCTTGAACCTTGGGAACCATGGTGAGATCTTGGGATGAGCTGAGGTCACTGTTCATGCATTTTTCAACTTGTCACTCCATCAATGCTAAGGAAATTCTTCAAATGAGTTGAATTCTACTGACAATGGTCCTGGCTGAGAGTATCTACAACGTAAGAAGTAGTTGATAATTTTTTAATGACTAAGAAGTTAATAGAGAATGATGGAATAAGAGGAGGCATAACAAAACCCTTCCAAATACCTCTGAGTGATCAGAGTCTGAGGGTAACTTATTCATATTAGCTCGTATTTGGTAACTAAGATAGGATAATATCACCATTCATGAATAGCAAGTGTTGGGTCCAATAAAACCTTATTTTTTTAAAAAATGTTTAAAATCTATCCTACCATCTCTCAGGTTATGGTGGTACATACTTGAAATCTTAACACTTGTTGGATAGAAGCAGTAAAATCAGGAGTTCAAAGTCAGCCTCAGTTACATATGTGCTCAAAGCCAATTTGGGGCTACATGAGACCAGATTCCAGAAAACACAGCCCCAAAAGTTAATCAACCATTGGACAGTACATTATGATTAAGTCACAAAGAAAGGGGCATTTCCAATATTTAGCGAAAATTTAAAACTGACTATTGAAAAGAGAAAGAATAGGACTTCTCTTCAAGTAAAAGAAAGTAGTCAAATATCTCTTATGGTTTAACTTAACATTGACTTTTCTTCTCTGTGTTCCATGTTTTTAATTCTCTAAAATAGCCACTTGTTTGGTGAGATTGAAACAGAATCAACATGTTCTTGGAGAAAAGAGTAGGGAGGGAGGAGAAGGAAAAAAGAAAATGAGGGAGATTGAAAAGGAGAAGAAAGGGGAGCAGAAGGAAAAGAAAGCAAGGTGAGGAAGAAAGAGAGAGAGGGAGAGGGAGAGCAAAAGAAAGAAAAACAGAAGATGAAGAAAGAGCAAAAAGAGGAGGAAAGAAGAAAAGAGAGAAGGGGAAGAAGGAAAGGAGGGAAAGAAAGGGAGGGAGGAAGGAAGAAAAATATCTTATAAAATTAAAAAAGAGAAAGGTGAATGGGAGAGACGGGGGGGGTTGAACAGTGCTGTACCTTCATTATAAGTGGGCAACTCCTTCAAAACTCATCTCCACAGCACTGTGGCTCTGCCAGCAGAAGGGAGCTGAGACTCGCAACTCTCAATCCTGAAAAGCTACTATCGGCTCTTTGAAGAAAGGAATCTGAGAACCACAGCAGGTCACTGAAGCACGCTTTCTGTCCCACAAAACGTGGGATAAAACCTCATTATTCACTCCTAGTTGTGGGAAAGAAGCTATAGGGAAATTTAAAGCCAAACTGAAAAGTGATTTTCTTTTTCCCTCTGAATGTGTGTGTGTATGGATGTGTGCGAATGTGTGTCTGTACAAGTGTGGGTGTGTCCACTGTGTGGATGTGTGCGTGTGTGTTTTCATTCTATGTACACGTCCACACATGTACACGAGGTCACCTGTGCGTATGAGTATGAAGTTTGTTCACAGATTAAAGCCTAGCACTTCCTTCAATCACTTCCCACCGGGCATTAAACTCAGGTTCTATCGCGTTACTCAGCAAGCACGTTCCCCACTGATCCATTTCTTCAGTCACAAAGCAGGGTTTGTAAGCCTTCCAGGCATCCCTTCAAGAGAACACAGTGTGGGAAAAAGCATGAAAACAGATCAAGGATGCCTTCCAGTGATACCACATTCTCAGTGTCAGAATTGAAAAATCTTCTTTCCTGGCTCCTAAATGGCACCTGTGACTACACCGTGCAAATTCTCTGCCTTTTCCAGGAGCCAGACACTCAACTGTTAATCCGCATCAGTTGATTGGGCATACTGCCGCTCATTACTGCCTGTCATAAATTCATGTCAAAGAGTTTAGAATGCACATCAAGAAATGTGACATAGAAGAGTTGGATGATGGTGGTACAGCTGCATGCTATCAGCTGAATATTTCAAAGCTTTAAATCTTCATGAGATGATAATGTGAAAGCCTGTATAACTCTGTGTTAACATTTGCTTCAAAGAGAAATGGCCATGGGCTTGAGGGTGGCAGCTTGACAGCGCATATGTTAGAAGCAGAATAGGGCAGATGAAACTGAGCAAAACCAAAGCAGGAAGAATTAAGTCTACACCCTGGACTTCATAGTAACGGTTGTTCCGCATCCTTACACGCAGCACATCTTCACGTGAATAAGAAATCAATCATCTGTCACATTGGTGACATTTAACATGTCCCAACCAAGGGCCAAAGAGAAAGGTCAGCTGGTAAAAGCGCAAGCCTGACAGCTTGAGTTTCATCCCTCGATATCAAAATACAAGTAGAGGCCCTGCTGTGCACCCGCAATCCCAAAACTCCCAGAAGAGAGGACACAGAGGCAGGAGAAGCAAGCTAGAAGCTAGACTGGGGTACAAAGCCAAGCCGCAGAAATGAGAGACATTCTGCTTCAATGATGTGGGAGGTCAGAACAGACTCCTGAAAGCTGTCCTCTGGTCACCACGCTTTCTCTGAGATATGTAAACACACACGCGCGCACACACACGTGCACAAACATACACACACAAAGTAAGTAACCTTTGCGAAATTAAATAATGTTTTAAAAAAATAAAAGCATGAATTAAATGACCATCTAACGTAAGTGAGAATTTCACACACTTCTTTTCTCTGAGGACTTGGGTCGTGCAGCCCTTTAGTGAGGTAGGTCAGTGAAAACAAAGAATTCCACTGTGTACCAGACCCAGCTGCCCTCTTTTCGTGCCATCTGTGGAGCCCAGCCACCCATGGTAATAGCCCTTGCTAGCATCATTGTTTCAGGACACAACTGTCTGTGCTTGGGGACTCTCCATTAACCAAGAGAAATTAACTGCTCCTGCTTTCCGCAGAATCCTGTAAAAGCCGATGGAGCAGGAAATAGCTGTAAAAGTTCCCTGAGATCCTCTAGGGATGTCCCGTAACATTTTCCATGGAAATGTCTTAAAAATATTCCATGCAATTAGCTCCACTTAAAGAAACATTTGTCAACTTGTTTTAGCTTCTTAAAGGTGACTTTTTTTCCCTTCTTGAATGTGTGTCATTTGTTAAAGAGAGAGAGAGGGTTCTGGGGCTTAGCAAAATCCATAGACATCATTCCTCCCCCCACCCAGCACACTGATTGACAGACACCTAATAACGGCGAGAGTAATTTCATCTAAAACCAGAGGAAAATATTATAAACGGGGAGCCGAGATGGTGGAGTATGGAAAGTGATAATTTTTACAGACATTTGGGAGGCGGGTAAAAGCAGAGTGCCTCATTTTCATGGGTTCATTTCCCAAGTTCAGACAATATAAAGTTACCTGCGAGTAGAAAGTCTCTCTGTTACCACGCAAGCCCAGATATTTCACAGGAATTGAAACTGACACTCAGACTCCTCATACGACACCAAGAAAATGTGCTGAAAACCAGCCCGGGTTTTCCAAAACAGAATAATGTCGCCACACCTGCTAGGGATGGAAAACAGGTGTCTAAGTGGGGCTTTCTGGATGGAGGACTTTACACTCCATCCCCAGGTGGCGTATCTACACCCTGTTCTAGACATAGGTCACTCCTAACTCATTTTGCAGTGATTTTTCCACTGGGATCCCTGGGGCTTTAGTGATGGATGGAGGCCAAAGAGAGAAGTTCCCAGAGGTTAGTTTCCATCCATGAGCCCTAATACTCTTATACCCCTTGGAGTTTATCAGTGTCTCTGCCACCCACAGACCCTCATTACCCATCCCAGTCTTCTCAGCGGCAATTTAAAGCCAGAAAGTCTCTTGTCTATTGGGTTGCTTTTACTGGGAGCTGGTACTCAAATTTTTCATATCATTGGTTTCTCAAAATTTTTCTGGCTGATCTTTGGTTGACTTCTACAGTAAAGGTGGAGCTGTTGGAGAGGTTTCTGTCCCACCAGGTCCCAAGACCATTTAGTCCCAAATAATCACATGGAGGTCTACATTAGTTATAAACTGATTGGCCCATTTGCTCAGGCTTCTTATTTACTAATTCTTATAACTTGCATTTGCCCACCATTCTTGTCTGGTGGCTTGGTACCTTTTTTGACGAGGCAGTCACATCTTGCTTCCTCTGAGGCTGGGTCACAACTGCAGACTGTGCTTCCCTCTTCCCTGCATTCTCATTACCTTGCCTCTACTTCTTGCCTGGTTGCCCCATCTATACTTCCTGCCTGGCTACTGGCCAATCAGCATTTTATTAAAAATCATACAAGTGACAGGATAAAAGACTATTGTCCCAGAACAGGGAGCTGTGGTGGTTTGGGAGAGAAATATCCCCACAAGCTCATGTATTTGAACATTTGGTCCCCAATTGGTTGGACATTTTGAGAGATTATGGAACTTCTAGGAGGTACAACCTTGCTGGGGGATGTATGCACTGGGGGTGGCCTTTGAGGGTAGACTCACCCTGCTTCCTGCTCCCTCGACACACCTCTCTGTCTCTCTCCTTCTCTCCCTCTCTGCCTCTGCCTCTGTCTCTCTGTCTGTCTCTGTGTCCGTTTTTCTGTCTATCTATCTATTCATCTCTATCTCTCTGCTGAACTCCTCCTTCTTCCTTCTTCCTTCTTCCCTCTCACTCCTTTTCACTCCCTCTCTGTTTACTGTCTGAGTAAAATGTTACCAGTCAGCTTCCTTGCTCCTACCACCATGCCTTCACCATGATGTACTATGTCCCTCCACAACAGTAAGCCGAAATTAACTTTCTTGCCTTTGTTGCTTTTGCTCACAGTGTTTAATCACAGCAATGGAAATGTAACTGCCACAAGTAACAGAATATAGAAGGGTTCATTTAGTTTCAAATGATATTTTCCAAAGACTAGAAAAACTAAAAGCTGTAATCTCCGTGATGGTAGAGCTGAGAAAGGGGTATCAAAGATAGGAGCCTGGTTCAGCAGCATCATGCCCATTACTATCCCTATTAAGGAAAGTGGAGGAAAAATGAAAACATGATTTATGCATGGGACAGAAATTGGCCAACACACATAGGGGATAAAGACAGAACAAAACGTAGTATATGAAGCAAAAGCCAAGTTGAGAAATATCCAACTAGGAGCTACCCATCTGAAGCAAGCAGAAACCACACCGGAAAAGAATTAAGATAGGTACAATTAATCAAAGCAATGAGCTCAAAAGTCCTGATTGGTACCTGAAATTTTTAAACAAATTTAGATGACAAATCTATCCATTGAATCTAACACAAAAAGCCTAGAGCATTATTTTGATATCCTTCCAGTTATAGCCTTGGGAGTCTCTCTCTCAAGACAAGATCAGAATTAGGAATTAGAAACGGAAAAGAATGCAAAGACAAAGAGGAGGCAGAGGAGAAGCTGAAGCATCCAGAACTGATCTCAGAAAGCTCTAGGAATTGACCTGGGTTAGTAGCAGAGGAGAATTAAGCTTAATGGAAGAATGAGAAAATCATTTCTCATTAAGCTGAATGAGGACACATGACGTTGCCTGGGTAACAAACATGACTGGAAGCATCCAGAGAGATGCACAGAAAGTGCTGTGTCCTTGGTAACTGTGTGAGAATCTCAGGCACCCCTCCGATTATTAATTCTCTTCACCTAGTCACCTGTATTATGTGCAAGACTAGAATTTGCATGTGAAAGAAACCAGATTTTTATTTGTGAATATTGTATGGACTCGCCTCTTTCAAAACTGATCAACAAAGTTAGTTAATGAATATTTATTTGACTGAATGGCAAACATGGGCTATTAACAAGGATGGTTGATAGGTGATGTGAATACTTCATGAAGTCAATCTAAGAAACATAAAAAATTTAGGACTCCATCACAGACACAGTCTTGCCAGTGTGTGCGGAGTGATTAAAATCTCTCTCCTTGTTTGCCCTGTAGACTATGTGTAAGGAGGCTGTCAGTTGTCAGTTTTGCAAAGCAGTTTCATTGTTGACGCATCCAACTGACACTTCCTATCCAAATTCATCTCATCAGGGCACCTTGACTCTTCCTTGCCCTGAAGACTTGCCTTCTTTTTTTGCTTGTTTTCAAATATGTCTACTGGACTCTGTGCAATAACACTGCAATTTTAAAGGTTAGCTCCTAGAGACCAGTCCCACAGTTCTTCAGGCTCTAGGAAAAAAGGGTAGTCGGTAGTAAGAATGGTGATGTCTCTGCAATAGGAAAAAAGGCTAGCAAGAGGCAAGGATGGTGAAGTCTCTGCAACCCTATGTTCTGAAACAAAAGTGTTTGCCTTTTCTTAGTTTTAAAAAATTTAATGAGAACTTTAAAAAAGAAAAAAAACAAAACTATGATTGTGCTTTCCTCATTCTATATGTCCTATCAACAAAACTCCAGTCGTTTTGGTTGTCCCAGGATGCCAGACATGGAAAGTTCTTTTTTATCCAGGCCATTAATGAATTCATGCTAACAAAGAAGCTTTATCTGTGTTACACTGAATATTTGCAGAGACAAAATGGCAAGCTCCTCCAGAGGAACTCTGGCCAGTGATAATCAAAAGTATCGAGGAAACAAATGGGAAAAGGAGATAAGTTTTGTGCAAACTCTGTTCGCATTTCAGAAAGGCGAAGTTAAAAGGGTGAGACAGATTTAAGGCACACTCCGAATTATACAATGGAAAAATACCACGCTGAAGATTAAAGGCCTGCCTGCTAAATAGATAATGCCAAATTTGATGAGAAAATACATTACATTTCCTTTCCTTTGAAACCTTGGTTGATATTTTCCACTTTTACTGGAAAGAAATCTGCTCGAAGATGTCACTCAGCACTTGGACAAAGAGCCCCCCTCTCCAGATGCAAAAACATGGAGGAAGGGCCTAATTGCTCTTTCTATGAAGTACAAGGCCTTTGGAAGTTCAAGATCAGTTTGCAGACTACCAGAAATTTACATTGGGTCCTTTGTTGTTTAGCTTTTTTTCTCTCTAACAAAAACTAAACCAGTAAAAGGGCTCAGGACAGAAGCAAGGAGTGGACGACACTTTTGATTTACTCTGGTTTTTTTTCCTTGCATTTTACTCACGCTTTAATTTATCATGAGGTAACTGCTGACCTCGTTGTCTCCAACCTAATAAGCTTAGAGAATACACACATGCATGCGCACATATCTGTTAGAGTCTGGAAATGAAATGCTAACCCTCCCCCATAGGCTCAAATATTTGAACACTTGTTCCACAGTGGGTGATGCTGTTTGAGGAGCTTTTGAACTTTCAGGAAGGTGGAGTCTCATCGAAGAAAGTGGGTTATGGGTTGCAAAGACACTCAGCAGTAAAGAGCCCTGGATGCTCTTGCAGAAGACCTAGGTTCAGTTCCCAACACCCATACCGGACAGCTGACAACCATCTACAATTCCAATCCCAGTGGTTCTGGCACCCTCATCTGGCCTCCACAGGGCACATGGCTCATATACTGACAAGCAGGCACACACATGTAAATTAAAATACTGTTTTAAAGAAAGAGCCGAAACCCCAGTTACTGTCGGGTCTTTCCTTCTTGCTCCCAAGAAATGTGACAAGCAAGTGGCCTCACTCTCCTGTGCACTGTGCCTTTCATTTTACAGTGGATTGGATTCCCTTAAACCATGACTCACCCATTGAGCTTAAGAGCCATTTGTTTACATCAGTGAGAAAATAACACTCAACAAAGCCAAGGAAGAGTCAGGAGATGTAAGAATCCCTTGTGACTCTTCCCTGGAGTGTTCAGATCATGATCACTCGCCTAAATCACACAATGTTGTGCCATGCTGACTTAAGTCTTCAGCTCTCACTTGCCTTTCTCCATCTGAAAAGCATGACGAAGATGACCCTGTCTTTTTTCTGTGCTCCACAGCCATGCCCTCTTCTTCAGTGGCCTCTCCTGTGGCCACTGACATAAATTCCTTTTTTTTCCCACAAGCCTTCAATCCTTATTTTATATTTGACCCGAAAATTATAAAGCTGGTCCTGACAGTGACTTTTCCCCCCCACATCTAAGAGCCAAAATACATTTGCATTCCAGACATGACCTGACAAACCCTAGTCAAGCAGAGCAAAAACACAGGTGAGTAGTTACCTAGATTAAAACACCAAGTGCCCCCAGCTGCAGCCCCATCTCTGCCCATTTGCCAGGCTTGTCAAACAGTCAAGAGCATGCATTCATTTGCTTGGTCAGTAAATGAAACAAAATACAAGCCTCCAGCCATGTCACATGCCAGCACAGAAGAGAACAGGAATGTCAGAATTGTGACTGGCATTAATTGAAAAGCCTTGTCCAGACTTTGGCTCTTGTCCCCACCCCCACAAAGTTCAGGGCAAAATTCGTGAATTCCAGGAATGTGTGCAACATGAACCAGAGAGCAAACCTGGGGTTCTACCTTGGATTAGAAATCCAAGGCTACTGATTTGACACTTTAGTTGGCTTTCTTTATTAAAACAACAACAAAACCCATCTAGACAACTGGAGCACAGAACATGTTTGACTCTGTTAGAAAATTGTTTCCTAATGACAAGAACAAAGTGGTCAGGTATTCACAATATCATACCTCAGCTTAGAGGGGGAAAAAAATCCTGCTAGGGAAAAGATCTGTTCCTGAAAACCCTTCTTGTTCCCCCAAACACCCATTATTTGCTGGAGGGACAAAACAAAGAGTTGAATTATATGTTCCCTAGCTTTCATTTGTGGCTATCTGCTATGGGATAATGCTTTTGTACACTGTAAAGATTTGTCACTCATATTAGTTTAATAAAACATTTGATTGGCCAGTAGTCAGGGAGGAAGTATAGGTGGGGTGACAAGACTAAGAGAATTCTGGGAAGAAGAAAGGCAGAGCCAATCACAAGCAAGATGCAGAGGAAGCAAGATGAGGATGCCTTACTAAGAAAAGATACCAAGTCACATGGCTAAACACAGACAAGAATTATGGGTTAAATTGTAAGAGTAAGTTAATAAGAAGACTGAGCTAATAAATCAAACAGCTTATAATTATTTTAAGCCTCTGTGTATTTCTTTGTGATGGAATGGCTGCAGGACTGGGCAGGACAGAAACTTCCAACTACAGTTATATTTATATAGTACTTTCAACACAGAATGAAGCTGTCCCAATAGTTTGGTTGTGGGAGACCCCAGAAGTGATCTATTACTTTTATTAAAGGAGCAGGTTTCCAGTTAAAGAATTTCTGTTTTTAACAAGCTGCAGAGAGGGCTCAGTTAGTAAAGTGGTGAGAACAAGAACATGAGGATGTAAGTTTACTTCCTCAGCACCAAACAAAAATCTGAGTGTGGGGGCTGGCGAGATGGGCCAGAGGTCAAAAGATCTAATGACTCTTGGAAAAGAGCCTGGTTCAGTTCCTAATGCCCACATGGGGACTCACAGTCATCTGTAACTCCGGGTATGAGCTATGCCCTCTCCTAGCACCTGCAGGCACAAGATAGGCACAGAATTCACATGCATACTTGCAAGAAAAGCATTCATACATATAAAATAAATATACTTTAAAGAAAAAAAGCTAGGCATGTTAGCATGCACCTGTAATCACAGTACTGGGGAGACAGAGACAGGAGGATCCCTGTGGACCACATCCAGCTAATGGGACCAAATCAAGGAGCCATGCTTAGGAGGAGACCCTGGCTCAACACACGAGGTGAATGAGGACGACAACTGATACCCACCTCTAACTTTCACATTCACATACACAGATATGTACATGTACTCTCTACCACACATGCACACACACACACACACACACACACACACACACACAGAGAGAGAGAGAGAGAGAGAGAGAGAGAGAGAGAGAGAACTTTGTATTTTCTAAGTTTTCATATGTGTGTATATTGCATGCCGAGAAAATTTTTTCTCATACCCTTTCATCCTCCTTTTCCCCCCACCTCTTGTCAGTCCCCTTTGCCCCTCGAAAGTTTTGCTTCTATTTTTATGTCACTAAACATACATGAATTCATGTATCTATATAAAATACCATAATCATATATGAGAGAAAACATATAAGCTTTGTTTTGGGGTTCATTTAATTCATTCAGTGTTATTATCTCTAGTTACATCCATTTTCCTGCAAACAGTGTAGTAACATTCTTTATGAAGTTCTCTTTTCTTTTTCTCTTTTCTTTCCTCTTTATTTATTTCTTTGTTTTCTTGTTGTTGGTGGTGTGTTGAAGCAAGGTTTCCCTGTGTAGCCCTGGCTGTCCTAGAACTTGATATGTGGATCAGACTGGCCTTGAACTCAGAGACGTGCCTGCCTTTACCTCTTGAGTGCTGGCATTAAAGGCATGTGCCACCATGCCCAGCTCCATTTCCTATGATATGTGTTCCCACGCCCCTTTTCTTTCTCTGCCCCTCTGCTGCTGGACACCTAGATTGAATCCATCACTTAGCTATTACAAGCAAACACTCATATGAAAGTGTCTCTTTGATATGTTGGTTTGGAGTCTTTTGGGGAATCACCCAGGAGTATTTTAAAGACTTTATAACTGAACACCACACGAGACAAGGTTTTCAAGGTGAGACAAGTGCGGACCATGACCTGTACCCTGTTCTTTGTAAAGACATTGAACTGAAAACCCAGCCTCATAATCAAGGAGTTTCTGACTCCGCTTACCTACCACATAGGATGAAGGAGATGTTTTTGCTTAGATATAAAGTAGTATTTTGAATATACACTTAGCAAATATTTGTCTTTTGGAAATATACTAAAATACAATGTTAGAACTGCCTCACGATAACCCAGTTGGGATCTGGGATCAGGGTGATGGAGAGCAACAGGATTGGTTATCAGCTGTATTTTGATACTTAGTGATGTGTTCAGGACAGTCAACTGTAATATACTTTCCACTGTTAGAGGTACATAGGACTTCCCATTGTGGTCAGAAAGCCACATGAGAGAAACATAGGATTATATGTTTGAACACTTGGTTCTCAGTAGATGGCACTGTTTGGGAAACTTCTAGAACCTTTTGGAGGTGGAGCCTCACTGGAGGAAATGAGTCACTGGGGGTGGACCTTGGAGCTCTGGAACCCAGCTGTATTTCCTGTTTGCTTTCTGCTTCCTAAATGCAGATGAAATATGGCCATTCAGGCCCCTGATCCTGCCGCTTTGTCCTCCCCACTAGATGCCATGTCTTCCCCACTGTGGTGGACTATATACTCTAGAATTATGAACTAAAATAAACCTTCACCCTTACGTTGCTTTTATCAGGATAATTTTTTACAACGACATCAGAAAAATAACAAAAAAAATAAGACAACTCCTATAGTGAAAACTATTTAAGATGTGTTTTAATATAGTAGGTCTTAGTATGGTCTTAAGCTTACCAATTCTTAGCCGTGTAACACCAGACTAATTGCTGTCTAAGCCTGTTTCCTCTGTGTAGATTTTTATAGTAATGCCTGCTTTTGGGGGTGGTCAAAGCAAAATGAGATTTGCGTGTGAAAAACAGTAGTGGCTCCCAAAGGAAAGGGCACCTCTGCTGTGGCCTGGTCTCTTCTCCCAAACTGTTGAGTAGAATCTGTTACTAGGTTTCAAATGAACAGATTCTTTTCTTTTATCCATGTGTCAGCCAGAGTCTAGACTCAGTTTAAACTTCTGCTTACTTTCTGAAATCAGATAAGGCTTGAAGAATTCAGCTAGCTGAGTGGAAAGCTAGAACCCTATTCTCCCCTGTGACCTCCCTTCCAACTCCCAATCTTTTCAAAAGAATACAAATATACGTTTGGAGTTTCCATAAACAGGAATACTTGCCAAGCAGGTTTGTGTAGACTGCAGAAAAATGTTCTCTTGATTCGGATCCTGAAAACACATCACCGAACAACTGCTCTGAGAAACAGTATAACAAGGGCTTTCTGATTAAACCGATTCCAAACTGCCCATGAAAAACAAATTAAGCAAACTTTCAGTGATCACTGATGCCTATTTGAATAGTTCTATCCTTCTGAATATTTCTAATTAAGATTTTTTTAAACCAGACTTAGAACTGAATACCAGGACAGCTATCAATGTAAACAAACGGATGAGAGACCTAATATTGTTTACATAGTGGTGATTCTAACTCTAGCTTCATTTTTTTTAGCAGACCAGTGTCTATCCATATACAAGCACTGTGCTTAGATACTGAAAGAATTAAGACAAAACATGAAGAAAAATCATGCCAAAAACCACCATGTGCTAAGGGTTACTGTGTTCCTAGCATTGTTTGACATTCTGCAAGTAGCCATTGTCTTAGGGTTTCTAATGTTGTGAAGATACAGCAAGACCACAACAACTCTTATAAAAGAAACATTTGAGGTGGCGGCTTACAATTTCACAGGTTTAGTCCATTATCATCATGACAGGGATCTTGGTGGCTGTGAGGTTAGCAGTCAGCAGACATGGTGCTGACTATAGCTTGATCA
Source organism: Myodes glareolus (assembly GCF_982192425.1). Taxonomy (NCBI): domain Eukaryota; kingdom Metazoa; phylum Chordata; class Mammalia; order Rodentia; family Cricetidae; genus Myodes; species Myodes glareolus. The sequence continues at coordinate 11,973,158 of NC_142034.1, forward strand.
GAAGGCAACAGGAAGTGGTCTGTCTCACTAGCCTGGTCTGACCATATATGAAACCTCAAAGCCCGCCTCCACAGTGACACACTTCCTCCCACAAGGCCACACCTCCTAATAGTGTCACTCCCTATGGGGCCCATTTTCTTTCAAACCACCACACCATTCATTGAACAAATACCGGTATTTACTTCATTTGGCAAGACTGAGCCTCTACAGATACTACAGTGATTAAAATGCATAGAAATCCTTGTCTGCATGGAGCTGATTGGAAACAAAGCCATTGAATTTAACAGTCAAAATCACTATATAAGGACTCCTCCTTATAATTCCCCATTACAGAACAGAGTATCAAAACATAGAAAGTATAAGTTACTTTCTTTAATATTCTATTGGACGATAAAGCTAGACTTTAGATCCAGGCATTTGCTCTCCAGAGCACAGACACCTTATCTTACCGATATTTGCTGTGGCTTCTATATTTTGCTATCCAAAAGTGAACCCAACCAGAGTAGATCCTAGAATGACATTCTACCTAGGAAACTTTGTTGCATGAAACAGTTATTGGTGACCCAGAGCAGATATGTAGAAGGCAAACTTGCAACAGTTAAGACACACCTGAGGAGGGCATGGTGGTACCTGGTGATACTAGTAATGAGATGTGAGCAGTTCATACGAGTGCTTACCACACAGAGATGAGGAGTTTGATCAGGAGCATTCAAACGACGAAGGAAGAAGAGGAGCACGCAGGTACAATATCATACCTTATCATCCCTAGCACTGAGGAAGAAGAGGCAGGAAGATCTCTGAGTCCCACTGGTCAAGATAATTAGTGAAGTCATCAAATTCCTACTCCAACAAAGGCCCTATCTTAAAAAATAAGGAGGAAACAAATTTTGAGCAAAACATTCTAAGCGAATCTCTAGCCTCCACACAATTGTGCACAAATGTGTACGTAAACCCACATGCATATATGCATACATATATAAATGCATACACAAAATAAATAGCATAATGCAAATGTGTGTGTGTGTTAGATATTTAGACTAACTATTCTAGAATTCAGATAATTCTAGATTCTTTCAGCCTGAGAACTAGCTAGCCTGTGATTGGCATCTCTCTCCTCAGACCTAAATTAAATCTGCAAAGCCACATATCACATTTCTAATTCTTTCTCTCCTTGACCTTTTTGGCCACTTCAATCTCTTAACCCCAAATTGCAATTGGTAAAACAGCCCCAAGCCTGACCATTTCCATCAGACTCCTGCCGAATATAGGCTTTGCAATACCGAGACTGGAGGGCAATTAACTTTCACCAAGTAAGGGTCACACGTAATTTCCTGAGAACCTCATAAACTTCACCTAATCCAAAATAATTGGACATCTATCAAAGAGGGTCATATTCTAATTCTCCTGAGAGATCATTATACTCGGCTGGTTTGATTAACTACCTAGTAATATAAACCTCCAGCTGATAAGCTAAAGCCCTGGCCCGGCTGTGCAGAGAAAAATTCTGGCTGCTGGCAGCCTGTCAAGGCACTCTCCAGACCCTCCCTACCTGCCTGTGGAGATTTGTTTTCACACCTGTACAAGTGTTTCCATTCACTGTATTCCCAGGGCAAGAGACAGAATCGTGTTGATGCAGAAGCTTTGTATTTACCTCCCATCCTCTTGAGATCTCAAACTTTACCTTCAAGTAGCACCCACCGATCTGCTTGCTCCAGCATGGATGAAGAAGAGACAGTGGTGTGGACGCACGACTTTTCTTGGGCACAGCGATGGAGCCGCAGGAGACTGTTCACACCGCGGTAAAAGTGAATACATGCCAGACATATGCACTGCTGTCAAAAGGAACCATAAAGACATCCTGGGAGGGGTCCAGGTATACACCTGCAGAGAGTGTTTAGGCCAGCGGTTCCATGTCGAGCACCCTTCATCTCAGTTCTGAAAGTTCCTGAGACACTAGCTCTCTGTGTGGCCACCCGATGATGTAACAGTTCCGCTCCCACTTTTCATTCAAGAAGAGCAAGAGTTACCACCTCACAGGTCTTCACCGGGTGTTCCGTCAACATAAACTTGAAGAGCAAGAGTTACCACCTCACAGGTCTTCACCGGGTGTTTCGTCAACATAAACTTGAAGAGCAAGAGTTACCACCTCACAGGTCTTCACCAGGTGTTCTGTCAACATAAACTTGAAGCATACGTGCATAGGGAGTAGTTTGGCCCCCTAGGACTCCACTTGGTTTGGACTAAACACACACTACACAACCTAGGACATGTACCTGCATGAAATATTAGCACATATACACTCTGTCTGAAACAATGTACCTAGAAACCTGTTAGTAATCTCTCTCTCTCTCTCTCTCTCATATACACACACACACACACACACACACACACACACACACATACATACACACTTGCATTGAGCTGCATGCACATCCCACCCCTGAACAATGGCAAGTGCATTGTGGGAAAAGACATGTACAATAGAAAAAAAAATGTTTTCTTAACTTAATCTGTTATTCAACATAATGACCCCTCAAACTATGTTCCTCCATAAGTTATTCCTTCCTTCTTCAGACCCAATAAAAAAGAAGCCCCAAACACTAACTGGGACCCATGCCAGTCTTCACTTGTTCAGGCCTCTGTTCTCTTGCTGCATGTTATGACCTGTTCTGTAGCTTTTCCTTGTCCCTTTGCAACGTGTTGTCTCTTAACTCATTCTTCAATAAGAGGCCAAGACCCCAACTATGAGACTGTTTGCTCAAATAATTAAAAAGAGTCTCCCTGTTTGGGGTTGGTTTTGTTTCATCGATGGTCTCGGTGAGGGATAGTATGGGAGTCTGTTTTTCTTTAAATTAGTCTTTCTTTCAGCTATTATAACAACTCTAGTTCAATCTCTTTGCTCATTAGACAATGTATTTCCTAAAACACTAGGAAACTGCATGGGATATTTTGGGCATCCACTCCAGAATAACCAGCTCTACTCCTTTATCTTCCTAATTTGCCATTCAATTTGTCTGTTTGTTTTCAGCAAGGTCTCATGCAGATTCTTTCTAGTATAAGTGTAAGGTCCATCTCAAGAAATAGTGAGCCTCATTTCATTGATAACAGATAAGACATTTACAAATAAGCATTGGTTTTCCACACTATACATTAACGGAATCCTTAGATCATGATCCATGAGTGCTTCCACTTGGAAGGGCCTCTCAAGCACTGTGCAGTATAACTTCCCTGCGCCAGCTTTTAAAACTTCTAATGTCTTTCTAGTATTTACTCAGGGGTATTTTATCTATTCTTTCCCCCAAAAAAGAAAAAAAATACTATGTAGCTTTCCTTTCATGCTTAATAGCCCAACACAAATCACTAACCAGTGTTAAGACTGACAAGCCCAGAAAAGAACCATCCATCCAACAGCCAGGAAAACAAAGGTGCCCGTGCCATGGTAAACAAATGGTCCAGAATTAAAAACATCTGCCGACTGCTCTGTTCCCGACCCGTTAGTCTTTTGAAATGAATGATTAAAAAGCAGTGAGTATTTCATGGGTATTACGATGCTACATAAGAAGCCCATTACTCAGGAGGGCCTTAGGCTGATGTCTTAATTCCACTGGGAGAAAGAAAAATCGATTGAATAGAGATGATTTATCATCTTCCCTAGGTGATGGGCATGTGCTAGCATATCCTATAAAGCTGAAATATCCTTTTTCAATGATGTGTGAGGAGAAATGGTATGTAACTGGTCAACAGAGAAAACAGTAAGACCATGACGCGATCACTAGGTATTGATGACTTGCATGCCAGCACATAAGGGTTGTGTTTAAAGTTTTTACAAAATGCAGGTATGCTGCCTTGGGCATAACTCTGATAGTCTGGACAAGTTAAGAGTTTGCTTTTGTTGTCTGCTTTTGCTTCTTTTCACCTCTCTACTGACTCATTAATATCTGAATTCCATTGCCAGGAAGAGCCAACTACAAAAAATACCCAGGCTAGTGGCACCAAATGAGTCAATGAATGTGGATGCCACATAGGCTCAAAGCACAAGTACAAAAGTACAGAATGTTTGGATTCCTCGCTTCTGTGTGTGTTTGACCCTTTTCTCCACAGAAGCAGACTTAGCAAGGCAAAGTGGTAGGATGTTGTTGGGGGCAACTGGAAAACTGTCTAACAACCAGGATCCAGGCACCAAGGAACAGTGCCACCTTCCAACACCAAATACACACCACATCCACAACCATGACCATGTGTACACACACACACAAAGCCACACACCACACACAGAGAAACAAACACACCACATACACACACACACACACACACACACACAGAGAGAGAGAGAGAGAGAGAGAGAGAGAGACTCACACACACACAGATGCAGTCTCACACACACTTCACATACAGTCACACACTACAGAGAGTCATACCATGCAGTTCCAAACTTTAAACCTTATGCTCTTTCTCCTGCCTTGCTCCAAAGCACAAATTACCCAAAGTCCTTTGCTCTCCAAACTAATCCCTCCCACCTTTCAAAAGAAAAAGAAGTGTGTAAACAAAATGCATTTGTCGCAAAGCAAACACTCTTTGTTGAATTAAGGATGGGTGAGCATCCTGACCCTTGCCATTTGAAAAGATAAAGGAAATTTAGTAAACCAAGTAAAGTAGTTCACAATAAAGTTTCCATGACTAACAGACTTACACTTTGTAGAGCTAATTGAACATGAATAAAGAGAAATAGCTCCACTCTGCCTTTTTCCTAGTTCTCTCTCACACAAGACAGAAAGTCTGGACTTAAGAGTTCTCCTTAAAAAGGGTTAATGTTTCTGGGGATGGAGGAGGACCTAGGAAAACCTTCCTTCTGTCTATGAGGGAAAAAGTTGGCCATCACAACTTTACTCTTCTAGTGACATATTAGAGTCCCATGCTCCCATTCTTCAGAAGCCAAGGAGGCAAACTTCTGATGTCTCCAGTTTAAAATGCCTGAGTCTCTCCCTTTCTTAAGGCAAGTTATCCAAAACCCCCATCCTATCTTTGAGGCAAATGTCTTAAGATTCCGTTTTATTTGATTACTGGAAAATGCTGCTCTTTTCATTATTGTAGTAAACGAAGTCTCCCCTCGTATAAAAATGACAATAAAATTTGACTTTCAAATCTGGAGATACGGCGAATCATACGGCCACTGGGAGCGCACACATAAAATTTTGGAGGGAACAAAAGTTTGACTTTTGACTTTCACTTTATAAAAAACTTTCTCTTGGTGAAATGTCATTGTTCCCTTCAGGACATGGAGCTCCGGGGAAACACGAGTGCTCTTAAAATGATGTAAATATCATTCTTTCTTGGAGATTCTTCTTCCTGTCATTAAGCCGAATGATTCAATTGTAAGTGAGGCAACCCAGCGTGTTCTCTTGAGGTATTTTCCATTCTTCCCTCAGCATAGGCATTTGGCTTTGACGTCACTAACAGTCAGCGAGAGTAAAGACAGACTGTGGTCAAACAGAACCACAGCTACAGAAAGCACACCGATGTAGTTCTTTCTGCAACTGTCATGTGCTGCCAGTGGGGTTTCACCACACGCTCTTGTGTAAGGGGTGGTTTTCAGTCCGGCTGTGAAAGAAAAGGGGCGGACTGCACTGTTATTCCTGGAAACTCGACACACAGAAGAAACGTTGCAGTCCCCCCCTTGAAGCTACCCCTGACAAAAACCTGCTCGAAATGTTTATTTAGAGCAGCAAGACAGCTCCTTGAATTGAAACACATTTCAAAGATGTGTGCAGTGGTCGGAGATGCTCTCCCAGAGATGACTTCATTGCGTGGTTTACCCCTCTACACTTGGCGATTCTGCTTTCTACAAATCATCCCACAGAAATGGAAATTGAAGTTCACCAGCGAATTAAAATGTTATTTCTGGGACCTTCAGAATAGACACAGAGGGAAGGAGTAGACCCCATGAACACTACTTTATCATTGTTTTATGTGAATATGTGTGTTATGTAGGCAAAAATCATCAATTTTATATGAATATGCCTCTGTGTGTGTATGTGTAGCGTATATGTGTGGAAAAATTCACTCTTTGTTAACTTGTTGTCAAAATGTGTAAAGAAGATGTGGAATCAACTAATTCTCAAAATCTTCTTCATGCTGGGCAATGGTGATGCACAGCTTTAATCCCTGGACTCAGGAGGCAGAAATAGTCATATGTCTGTGAGTTCAAGGCCAGCCTGGTCTACAGAGAAAGTTCCAGGACAGGTTCCAAAGCTACAGAAAAGCCCTGTGTCAAAATAAATAAATAAATAAAAATAAAAAACCAAAATAAACAAAGGACAAAATCCTTTTTACATCCAAAGTCATAAAGCAATAATACAGGCACTTTTAAACAGACTTAGAGGTATCAGAAAAGAAAGTAGAAAGCCAGTGCCAATATAAAGCCAGTACCAATATGCCCACCACTCAATGGAAAGCATAAAGCATGAGCTTGGGAGATAGCTTGGGGTAAAGTGCTTCCAACACAAACATGACAACATAAGTTCATATTACTAGTGCTGTAGGTAGAAGTACGAAAATCCAAAAGAGCACGAATAAAAGAATATCAAAGAATTGTTAGGGAACACTCATGAATAACAACAAGACGAGGGCCGCTGAGGCCTTCCATCTGCCCAGGGGGAAGTCTGATCCCCAACTCTTACATGAGAGCACAAACAGCTACCTCCCCTCTTTCTCTTAGAGGATTTAAGTCAGCAAACAAGTTCCACCTCTATCTACCAAGGTCATGGGTGGGGTGAATACCCACTATCTAGTACCCATATAAAACCCTGGGAACAGCAGCACTTAAAACCCTACCACTTATTGGGGTGAAGACAGGAGGATCTACAGAAGTCGCTAGCCAGTCAGTCTAGCCAACTGGGTAAGTTCTAGGTTCAATGAGACACCCTGTCTCAAAAATATAGTTGGGAATAATAGAGGAAGACACTTCACATGAAAATCTGTTCTCCACAGGCAGGCACACATGTATACATCCACCTACATGTCATACACCTTCCTATAACTGTGGGAAAATTGTCTGTATTCTGTCAATCATATTTTAATAAAACGCTGATTGGCCAGGCAGGCAGTATAGGCAGGAAAGCTAGACAGGAAGTAGGGGTGGAGCAAAGAGACTGGGAGTATTCTGGAAGCAGAAGCTCCCTCAGCCACTCCTGCGCAGACCACCGAAGAGGCAGCATGTAACTTGCTCAGCTGAGAAAGGTACGGAGCCATGTGGCTAATGTAGATAAGGATAATGGGGTAACATAAGTTATAAGAGTTAACAAGACGCCTGACCTAATGGGCCAATCAGTTTATAACCTTATGGAGTCTTGTGTGTGATTTCTCTCTGGGAGTTGCCGGCTGTGGGGTACCAGGTGGGACAGAAACCCCAACAAGCCAGCCCCCATCATGCTACATTTCTTGTTTACTTAGATAATATTATATCCTTCTGGAGTCTTTGATGGAGTTGAAGAATGGTTAGTTATACTTATAGTTTTCCTTAGTTATGATAAAAATAAAGTAGATATAAATATTGTAACTGTAATTCTTGCTTTATAACTGTTTTTGCTATATGTAATTTTACTATGTTAAAATGAAAGCCTTTCTCTTTTGTTTAAACAGAAAAAGGTGAAATGATGGAGGAGGGTTAACTATCTATTTGTTGCTTTCATTGGTTAATTAATAAAGAAACTGCTTGGCCTGATAGGTCAGAACATAGGTAGGTGGAGTAGACAGAACAGGATGCTGGGAGAAAGAAGGGCAGTTAGGCAGACGCCATGACTGTCCTCTGCAAGACAGCTGCAGGTTAGAATCCTCCTGGTAAGCCACCACCTCGTGGTGCTACACAGATTATTAGAAATGGGTTAGATCAATATGTAAGAGTTAGCCAATAAGAGGCTACAGATAATGGGCCAAGTAGTGTTTAAATGAATACAGTTTCTGTGTAATTATTTTGGGTAAAGCTGGCCAGGCGGGCAGTGGGAAGTGGCCCACCGCTCCTTTTACATATACCTACACAAATGCACACACACATACCCCGTACACACACCCACACATATATATGCATAGATGTACATATATATACACAAAAATAAATATAATAATACTAACAAATTTGAAGCTTCAAGAATCAACTAAATCTTCAAGAATCAACTAAAACTTTTCCAACTAGGCACACCTGTGAGAGTTTTTTTTTTCCTAGTTGGCTTACTTAAGGTGGGAAGCCTCTACCTAAATCTAAATCATTTGAGGTTGAAAGACCCACTCCAACCCTAGGTCACACCCTTCTGGTAGCAGCCCACATAAAATGTCATGGAAGAAGCAAGTTTCTCCTGTTTGCCTTGCTCTAACAAGCAAAGTCATCTACCCTGCTGCTGAGGCATTCATTTTCTGGTGCTGAAACGTACTTCAGAATTTCAATGTAGACATCCAGCCTCAAGAACAGGAGAACTATTAGACATTTGGCCTTCCTATCAAGAGATTGCCATTCCTAGACAAACCAAATCATAGCCTGTATGCCACTCAAATAAGCCCCCTTTTAACATATATATATATATATATATATATATATATATATATATATTCAACCTATAAGTTCTGTTCCTCTAAGGAACCCTGACTAATACAATGCCCTATCAGTTATATCTCCTGTTTTCATGAAAAATTAATCTAGAATATTCTAATTATCCCAGTGACTTTCTTTTACACAAATATGTATTCCTGAACTATATGTAAGGGTTAAGTTTTTAACTTCTGAATGACATTATTTTGTATTTTCTTGAAATTGATGTTTCCTTTTATTTTTGTTGTTGTATATTTTTAGCTCTGTGCTGATTTGTGAGGTTTGTCATAGGATGTTCTTATCGTGAAATGATAAACTAATGAAAGAAAATGGTATACCCGACTAATTTTAGTTTCTCTCCTTTATCCATATTGTCAGTATGGTATTAGCACACCCAACGCAACCTGGATGCCTAGACTGGTGGGGGGTGCTTAGACTGAGACATGGAGGCTTCTTTTCAGATGGAAGAACAGCAACCTTTATTTTGCCCCGAGCTACAGCCTTTTATACCTCTACTGCTTATGTAGAAAACCACCAAAACAGAAAGAACACAAACATTCTTGTTAATTACAGACCACAAGGAAGTTCCCCTGTTGGTCAGGGGGAGTGAGGGCAGCTAGATCACAATAACCCCCCTGTTTTATTTTATAAAATAAATGGCGCCTGTCTTGTTACTTTGAGTGAAATACCTTACCTGTCGTGGGGAATAGCCCTCTAATATTCCCTGTCTTAGGTGACATCCTGCCCCCAAAGTATTGCCCCTCTGTGACTACCCAGAAACATAGCCCTAAACCAAGTATCCTCAGGACTGACAGCGCCAACAAGCCAGACCAGCACTGCAACCATCTAGCATGCACTAACTGGGTAATAAAATTAACAAAAGCAGTATTTCAAACCTCTCTCATATGACAGTTGAGTTCCATAACAGTAGCAGAAGCATGCAATACAGTGCCAGGAGTAACGCACATAACATGATAAAAGCTAGAACATGCTAGCCGTTGAAAAGTCCAAATATAGTCCACTTATTCCTGAACCAGAGCCACTTGTTGGTTCAAGGTCAATATGCCCAATTGAATATGTTCATTAAGATCATTTTGAATGTCCAAAGCATTGCTGACTCTTTCAGTTATCTGGTTGACAGTCTCAGTCATCTGCACACTCTGAAAGAGAGCAACTCCAACAGCAGTATCTACAGTGGCAGAGATAGCAATAATGGCAACCATAGCTGTGGTGATTCCAAAATCTCTCTTCTGCTGATCTTCTATGTTACAGCATTTGATGCCATATTTGCTTATACCCCTGACACCGCCATGGTGTCCCCCAGGCTGGGTACTGACTGGGCCAGGGCAACATGCCTTTCACCAGAGCCACCTATTAAAGCTCTGCTCCAGCTGCCTTCTGACCCCAGACACTCTCTCTCTGGGTCCGAACTGCTCCATGGAGTGGAGTAGAACTCAGGGAAGTAGGCTCGCTGCTCCTGTTCTGGAACCATTAAAGGGGTCCCACTTTAACAATCTTTTAGGGAATTTGGGCATCATCAACCTGTCTGGCTACTTCCTGCTGAGTGGAGGTGTTGCATTCTTTGGGGTACTTTGCATCAACATTTCAGGGGGCTCGTTGAATCAAACCACATAAATTTGCAATGAATCCACGAGTTCTCATCCTCTATGGAGACAAAAGCAGAAGTTCTTTTCCAACATATCAAATCCTCAGGCTCATATTTTAAAGTCAAAATATCTTTCTTAGCAGTTCCCAGAATGAAATGTCTTTTTCCAGTCTAGAACACAAAGGACAACACAATCAACATAATAACATACATCTGTATACATTCTATCTTTTGAGGCCCTCAATTTACCCTTCTGTCTCCTCTTTATAATTTTCTACTAGCCAGTCTTCTGGAGGGCATCCCTCAGAGTATCTCTGGGAATGAAGAAACACATACTCCTTTCAATCTGACTCAGCTTGTTCCCAGTCTGGAACATTTAAACCCCCTCTCATAAAAAATCAGGGGCTATTGTTTGTATAAAATCTTTGGCTGCCTTCCTTGTTACTTCCATGCCTTGTTGCTTTAAGACTTTCAGTTACTTTTTGAGGCCTTCAATTCAACCCTCCCACCTCTTTATACTTGCTAATATTTTGGAGGATGTCCCTCAGAGTATCTCTGGGGATGAAAAAGCACATATTACCTTCCCCAATTTGCTCCTTGATTTAGCAAGTGAACAGAACAACCCCATTCACATATCCCCACTTTCCAGATCTCAGTGGTACCTCCACTTGCTGCAGCCAGTGCAGCCTGGATGCCGAGACTGGCAGGGAGTGCCGGGATTGAGACACAGAGGCTTCTTTTCTAGTGGAAGAACAGCAACCTTTATTTTGTCCTGAGCTAAAGCCTTTTATACCTCTACTGCTTCTGTGGAAAACCACAAGCCAGAAAGAACACAAACATCCTTGTCAATTACAGACCACAAGGAAGGTTCCCTGTCTGTCAAGGGGAATGAGGGCAGCTAGATCACAACATGTTATGATGTGGGATTCCCTTCTATATTCTGTGATTATCATTAATGAATAAAGAAAGTGTTTTGGACCTATAGCAGGGCAGAACTTAGCTAGGCAAGGAAAATTAAACTGAATGCTGGGAGGAAAAAAGGCTGAGTTAGAGAGAAGCTATGAAGCCACTGTTGGAGATAGACTTGGTGAAACTTTGTTGGTAGTGCACAACCTCATGGTCAAGGACAGATTAATGAATATGGGTTAAATTAAGATGTAAGAGTTAGCCAATAAGAAACTAGAACTAATGGGCCAACCCATCGATTAAATAATGTGGTTTTGTGTGATTATTTCAGGACTGAGCAGCTGGAAACCAATAAGATGTCCCCTTACAACAAATTGGCATACAATGTGGAACCATTGAGCATTCTCTTTGGAAAGGTGGTCCTCTGGTATCTCCTAGTAGGCTGAGAATTATTATAAGTAGGCACTATGATGACAAATTTTTCTCTGTACTTTTCTTGTAGAGGTATAGTGAAGAAAAAAACATTTTAAATCAATAATTATAAGAGGCCATCCTTTTGGTAATAGAGAAGGTAGAGGAATTCTGGATTGTAGAGGGCGCATAGATTAAATTACCTATTTGACAGCTCTTAGATTTGTCATGATTCTCCATTACCAGATTTCTTTTTAACAGCAAATGCAGGAGAATTCCAAGGGCTGGTTGAGTCTTCAATATAGTGAGCATCTAGTTGCTCCTGTACCAGATGTTCTAAAGCATGCAGTTTGTCTTCATTTAACGGCCACTGTTTAACCCATACTGGTTTCTCAGTTAACCATTTTAAAGGTAGGGCCATTGGTACCTCTAAAGATTTGCTTTGTGTTCTTGTACAGCCTGAATGGCTGGTGACCTTTGTGTATAGTACCTTGTAATATTCTTCCCAGAATTATGAGTTTCTGGGACTTCAGGAATGCTAATCTGGGTATTCCATTGCTGCAACAGGTGGCAACCCCATAAATTCACTGCAATATTAGTCATATGCAGCCTGTCTTCCTCTCTGTCCTTCTGGCCCTATGTGTTCAACCCATCTCATGCTTTGTTTCACTTGAGATAGGGTTCCAGTTCCTAGTAATTGAACATCTGCCTCTTGAAGAGGCCAATTTGGATGCCAAGATTCTGGAGTAATGATACTTACATCTGCACCCATGTCTATCAAACCCACAATTACAATGCCATTTATATACACTCTTACCTTTGGTCCTTGATCATTTATAGAAGTCTGCCAGAATATATGTTTCCTATTTCCTATTGGTAATTCTTATTCAATCTCCATGTTTATTCCACCATCCAGATCAGTATGTTTTTTTTATAGAAGTCTCTGGATATTTTAATTTTCCTGGTGAGACAAGTCCTCCACAGTGACTGGGAATGACTGGACCACTTTTGACTTGGAGGTCTACGGATACCCCAAGGAGTTTCCCCCCAATGGTATTAGGTTGTCTTGTCTGTCTTTTGTTGATTTGCATTCATTCGTCCAATGTTGGCCTTTATCATACCTAAAGGCTGAGTCCTCCTATTCTTGCCATTTCCAGAGGAAATATTATTCCTAGGAATTCCTTGTCTACAATCTCTTCTCAGATGTCCTATTCTACCACAATTAAAACATTTGGCATTTTAATGTTTCCTCATACCTTTGGAAATTGCTTCGCCTACCCAAGATTCAGTATTATAGTCAAATGTCTCAGTGTTCATTATATGCAGGATCCATTCATTCAATGGTGCTGATATAACCTTTAAAGGACCAAGTATTGCAATTAGCGGCAGTACAACCAGTGGTGACACAAATGGTCCTGAGCTGCTTTGTTTTCCTGCCTTGGTACTGGTTAAATACTGAGAAATATGCTTTGCATGACAAATTAAAAGCAATTAAATCAATTCTGTACACAAAGCAAAAAAGCCAGAACTCACAAGCCGGGAGCACAAACCAGAAACTGCACAAGTCACCACTCAGCAAGGAACACAGCTGGGGGAGGGGGAAGTGCATGAGCTTAGGAAATTCCCAAGTCGCCACATGTGGCAAGGGTTTTATCAAAAAAAAAAATGCTCATTAGGTAAAAGTGAGCCAAGCGGGTGAGGGTGGGAGACTTTCTTGGCTGTGGACCCATGAGGCCTTTAAGACAATGCACCTGGTAGGTGTGGGGTTCAGATCCACATGGCTGCCAGATAAAAATGGACACTAAAAAGAAATCCCACACTAGCTCAGAACTGAGTAGAATAAAGGGCTATTTATTGAAGAGTAGACTAACAAATTATAGTCCTCTGCTCAAATGGGGAATGGCAACCAAATCCCACAGCAGGAACAGAGGGCAAGCATGCGCTTTATATGGGCATATATAGTATAAGAGGCCATGCCCAAGTGGGTGGGTAACTAAAAGGTTACTGGCTGTAGGAATTCCTACAGCAATGTTGCAGCAACCTCCCAGCACTCCATACCTCAATCACAGTTTTCTGGATGATATCCCCACTCCTAGTCTTTTGGCAGCCTAAATTAACTTGTCACACTGTCAGACACAAACCTACAAATACTACATTTAAAATACTTAACGTGCAAAATGTTCAAGAATCTCTATTCTATACACAAGTGCAAACTTTCTTTCCTTACTGTCAAAGCATCAAGTCATTCCCATGACTTTCATTCAATCCACTATGTAAGTCCCCACCAGTTCACTCAACTGTCCCAACTCTTGCTCATAGTTTCCTCCTTCATCTGGCTGCAATTCTTTATGCCTGGGGCTCTAACTACATAGCCCAAGTTCAGCCCAAAGTAAAGCAAATAAGGTGTGTTATCATCCCAGGTAATAAAGAAAGCCAGAAACTGGCAAATAAGCAGCCATCTTTCTTACTTACAGTAGAATAATTCTGATGCATTCCCAGGAGGCCGTTAGAATGTCTCAAACAATGGGTTGGTGAGTTGGTTCAGGAGATAGAGGTGCTTGCTGCCAAATTTGATAAAACCTGAGTTCAATTCCAATGATCCACATATATGTAAGAAAAGAACTGAGTTCTACACATTGTCCTCTGATCTTCATATATGTACTATGCATGTACACATACATACATATATAGAGAGAAACAGAGAGACCATGAGAGAAGCACACAAACACATTAAAATATACTGATAAAATCTTGATTGAGATGCAGTCTCTTGTTCTTAGCCAAAATTGTACAATGAAAAAAAGAAAATGGTGCTTCATCAACAAATGGCACTGGCATAGCTCAGTCACCCAGACACAAATAATCACACAGAAACTATATTAATTAGAACACAGTTTGGCCAATGACTCAAGCATCTTTCTAGCTAACTCTTACATTTTAAATTAACCCATTTCTATTAATCTGTGTATCACCATGAAGCTGTGCCCTACTGGTAAGATTCCAGCAGGTGTCTTTCTCCTTCAGCAGCTACATGGCATCCCCCTCACTACTCTGCCTACTCTGTCTCTATATTTCTGTTTGTATTTCTCATCTGACTTTGCTCTGCCCTGTCATAGGTTGAAGTAGCTTCTTTAGTAACCAGTGGTAATAAAATATATTCATAGCATACCAAGGGGAATCCCACATCATCTTCCCTTTTCTGTTACACTAAAAAAGAAAGTTTTTAACTTTTACAGAGTAAAATTACATATAACATAACAGTTATCAACAAGAATTATAGTTATAATGTTTAGTCTATTTACATTTGAAAAATTAAGGAAAATATTCTATCATCTATCCTATCTTTGTGAGTCTAAAGTTGTATATTGAATTTATCTTTTAACTATAACTATCTGTCTTCAACTCTTCCAAGACCCCAGAAGGATATAATATTACCTAAATAAACAGGAAATGCATTGTAAGCAGCCATATTTATCTCTTACAGTCTTTTTATACCCTCTTTTGGAATTGCCCCTGAGGCTTGGAGAAGGGTTCTGATAAAGATGCCCTACTTAGGACTGAGAATTGCATAGTCTCATTCTACACCCCTTGACCAGTTATGGGTCTCCCTGTTAACCATCAACTAATGCAAATAGACTCTTTTCTGATGAGGACTGAGGGTTGTGTAATCAATGAACATTAAAAATAAGTTATTAAGAGTTGATTTAATAGTGTGTCCATTTAGGGGGGAGGAGCAGTACGCTCTCCCCTAGACCTATCTAGCCACAGGCTTCTTCCTTAATCCACTTAACCTCTTGCATCTCTGAAGTACAATAGATACTAGGTGTAAACTTGCATGTCAATCTTTGGCACTTGTCACTAATATACTGGCATTTTTCTCACTCTTTGCTAAAAAAAAAACTGACAATGGATTAAAGGTTTTGGAGCGACATGACATGTGAATTATGGGAGAGATAGTAAATCAAATAGAAGTCTCTTTAAATGATTCTCTATGATTCCCTGCACTCATCACAGTCAGAAAAGAAAGAACAGTAATATAATCTTAGGATACTCACCAAGGATAGAATCTTTTATCCTAAGAGAAAACTCCATACCTCCTCTTTATAAGTAAGAATTTTATTAGTAAAGAAATTAAACTTAATTAGGTTCAACTCTCACACAATGTGGGGGCTAAGGACCCTTTCTTGTGGATCTCAGTGCTTATGTCAGACATCTGTTAATAAAAACATGTGCTTAAACAATCAGTGTCAACCTCCTGGTGTTGCTATCTAGAAAGTCCTTGTCCAAGGTGAGAAATCCAAAGGGAAACTGAGAAGTAAACTTTTAACAGAAAGCTTTGGATTATTTAGAATATAGTACGGAGTCTAGTAAAAGATCTATTCCTATTGTCTACTAAATAAGTTACTAATTTAGAAACTATATCTCTGTCACTTTATGAATAAACTATACTATAGCCATTCATTTACATGTTAGGTAACTATCATGAGTTTATTGACACATGTGTTAAGCATGCCATGTCATCCAGGTGCTCACATTAAAAGCAAATATATTATTTTTACCTTTGAAAAAATTGCAAATTTTAGCTTAGAAATCACCACATATACATCTCAATAACCATCTGGATATAACAGCAACCCATTCAACGTGCACATGCAAAGTGTTTGACTTTGCCTGTAGAGATAATTTTTGGGGCGGCAGGTGACTTCAAGACAGAGTTTCTCTGTCTGCCTCTGGCTGTCCTGGAACTCACTCTGCAGTCCAAACTGGCCCCCAACTCAGATCCCTTTGCCTCTGCCTCCCCAGTGCTGGGATTAAAGGTGTGTGCCCCAACACCCAGCAAACAGAAAGGTTTTGTCAAAGGAAGCAAACCACTTAACCTAAGAAGGACCACCAGGGCATTTGTCAGGTGTGCAAGATGGAGAGAGAGGGGGTTGGTGAAGAGTCAGCATTCCGTGCACAGCCAGGAGGCAAGAGGGACATGGTGATCAAGAAATGCAGGCAATTTTGCAGCCAGAATATAAGGAGATGGAGACACTGGTGGGATTTAAAAGGCCTTGCCCTCATTCTTAGAAGTTTCTGCTTCTGTTCTGTTGAAGAGTTTTGCTACCTACCTGCACTAAATTGAGGACAATGCATGTGTCTGTGAGCCTGATAGGGTCTGGAAGGGTTGAGGATTTATCCCTAAGTCATCCCTAAGTCGCTTCTCATCCATCAGTAAATGTGCATTTTTTTAAAATGGAGCTGGCAAGAAAGTCTCAGTGGCTAGAGCACCAAGCCTAAACGTCTGACTCAGATCTCCGGAACCCACACAGTGGAAGGAGATCTGAATCCCACAAATTGTC